>NW_027282241.1:50000-235672 GCF_046629955.1 Centroberyx affinis
ACAGCTGTGAATTGTCTCATGTGAAATTCAGTCTTGAATTCAAATGTCAAATGTCTATTGTCAAATGTCAGGTGAAAACGTGAAAAAATGTTTACAAGGGGGAAAAAATCACACTTTTCACCTACAAATTTAAATTTTCACATCTGAAGTAAAAACTGTCACATGTGATCAATGTTGTCAAAAAACAACATAAAAAATGTCCACATATGAAAAATCAACATGTGTCCAAAAAGCACATGTGCTTTGAATTCATGTGTGGGTTTTCACATGTGACTGTTTTGGACCGTCTCCAGCTCTGTTCATCTCTACATGATATCAAAGCATAATTTTGGTGAATATTTGAATGTTTTTGTCCAACAAACAGTTGAGTTTGCCTCTATTTCCATCTGCTTTGCGGTCTCATGGGTAGGGTTTCCCGTCCGGCGTATTAAATATGGCCGCCCTGCGAATAAAGCAAATTATGTTATTGCTGTGATCTTGACAGCTGAATCAGTATTTGTGAGGATGAACAACTCTCCCACAGCTTTAATCCAGAGAACCCTAATCTGTGATGTCCTTGAAAGACTGGAAAACATGGCCATTGCCTCGTAAAATCAGCTAAGATACTGTTCCTTTGTCTGAAATTTGTTTTTCCTTTTATGGTCCACGGAGCAATTCTAGGGTTTGCCTCATCAAGAGAGCCGTGGCTGTCTTGAGTCCAGCCTCGCCTTGGGAGAGACATGTACATGCTCACAAATCACTTAACTCTCCGAGATCACAGCAATGGCATATGTGAGTTATTTTGTGGTTAATAGGGGGATTTTCCTTGTAACAAGACTATGAATGCCACCATGATGAATGATGTTACAGAGATTTCTCTTTACGGATGTTGGTGTATTTGCTCGCAAGCTCTAGGATTTATGACTTGTGCAGTTTTGGAAGTAAGCAACTGCACATGATGTTGCATGGTTTTGTACACTTGGAAGGGAAGTGACATTAAAATGCAGGATGTTGGAAGCCTAAAGGTCAGAGAGGCTTATTGCTTGTGACTTGAAGTTTCCCCAGACCTGATGGGACAATATTGGCCCTCTTCCTCAACAATTACTGTCAAAGTGCCTTTGACTAAGATGCTTAACCCCAACCTCCCAGTGGAGCTGATCATTTGCTAACATGTGACAGTAAACATGACTGTGGTTGTGCTGGACAGCTCCCATTAAACTGTATGAATGTGAGAGAGTGTGTGGAAGTATTGCCAGGCAAATTTTCCCATAAATAGAAGCTAAAAAAAATAAGGCTATTGAATGAATGTGAAAAACTGTTTTTTTTTGTTTTTTTAGTAGGTGACAGGATGTCATACACACTACCAATCAAGAGTTTGGACACACACATTTTCTTTATTTCAACTATTTTCCACATTTTAGAATAATAGTAAAGACGTCAAACTATGAAATAACACAAATGGATTTATGCAGTGGCCAAAAAAGTGTTAAACAAATCAAAACTATCTTATATTTTTGATTCTTTAAAGTAGCCGCCCTTTGCCTTGATGGAAAGGCAAAGGCTTTGAGAAGAAATTCATACATAGGCATCAACTTCACTATTTACATTCATCTAAGAGACAAATTTCAA
The DNA here is from genome assembly GCF_046629955.1 of Centroberyx affinis. Lineage (NCBI taxonomy): Eukaryota > Metazoa > Chordata > Actinopteri > Beryciformes > Berycidae > Centroberyx > Centroberyx affinis. Next base: position 51,609 of record NW_027282241.1, read on the forward strand.
GCATTTAAGCATAAGCCTTTAGATCAAAATGGCTTTAAGATGATGAAAAACATAGTACATTCAATCAGGTGTGTCCAAACCTTTGACTGCTAGTGTAAAACATGCAGGTATCTTATTTACTGTGTTGTCCTTTGATGTCACACCAGTCAACATCTGACTGACATGAGCGACGGCGGGTAAACCCGGTGTTGCTATTTCTCTCGTGAGCAGCTGCCGAGCAAACACCGTGGAGATCCTGGATCAGCAAATAAGAACGGAATTAGAGCAAATTGGCTTTTAATAAATTTTCCTTTGAGGATGCAGATGGTGAGTGTGCGTCAGGGAGGAGAACACAGCCAGTATTTACACCTCTGAATGGAGGATGGAGGGAGACGAACGGGGCCTGGATACAGAGTGGGACACGCCTTTCCTTAACCTCAGACCGACGTTCGCTTGTTTAACTTTGAACTGAACACACATAGACACAGTGGCAGACATAGGTACACACACACACAGGCACACACACACACACACACACACACTTCATGATTTTTGCCCTTTAACCATCCGCACGCATGGATACAAACACATTTCTACCCTTCTTGAGATCTTTGACCAGAAATAGACAACATATATTTCACATTCTCCGACCTTATGAAGACAGATTTGCATGCCTTTCTTACTGTATGCTGTGTGCTGTCTAGGCCGTGATTCATATTCTGCCTCTAACATGCGCAAAAACTGCTTTCACATACACCTTTCCTTCAACACAGCATCATTTATCATCGAACTCCCAGATTTCACCATGAAGGCATAAAAATAGTTCCTTGTGGATGGCTGTGGTAGCTCAGTTGGTTACTGTATGTATAATGTGCTATATGAGTTCAAAATTCAGAATCAGCTAAAGCTTTCTCTCTCTGGTGACTTACTTCTCTCTCTCTCGCTTGACTGTATATATCAAGAAGAACAGAATAGAATAGAATAGAATAGAATAGAACTATACAGGTGGAACATTGCCAAGTGCATGATGTCTGCCACCTGTGTATGAAAATTCAGTCTGCAACTTATATTTGACAGCTGACCAGATAGATAGCTTGCTTATGTCAAAAATGCTGCATTTACTGAGAATGCCTGTTACAAAACTATTGGAAATCCAAAACAATGGAGAATAAATATAGATTCAAGATTATCAACGAGGCCAAGCGAGCTCAGAAACCAGAACCAGACCAGAACCAGAATTTTATTCAACAAGTACAATAAAAACACAGTAATTTGTCACATTAACAGTTTCCATAGTAAGCAGTGCATACTGACACAGGGACATGACAACAGACAGTGCAAGACATATGATAGACAGCGGACTACACACTGTCACTATATGAATATTCATGCTTTCAGGCAGCATGGGATGTAGTTTACAGTCATCCTCGTCAATATAAATGCGATGTACCATTATACTCTATCAGGGTCTGAGGATCTGACAGCATAGTCATCTAAAAACCCAAGCAGGATCCATGCCGTTGGATAGAAGTCTGAAATCCAGACTGTAAGATGAGCACCTGGCACGCACCTGACTGACTGCCATAACTCACAATTCAACTAGCAAGGCATGAATCCGCTTTGGCCCTAGGATCAAAAGAAAACGGCATCAATCAACCAGCCGCGGCGGAGTGCGGTGATACATCAGCTCTGGAGCATGTTGATGCATCAGCCATGTGGCGGCGTGTCGAGGCTCGGTGTGTCATGCTGATATACACTACAGTACAGTCATAGAGGTGGGATGCAGCGGCTCCAGAATATATGACTTACAGCTCCCTGTTAGTAGGCCAGAGCAAAGGCACACTGTGTGTATAGTGTGTGTGTGTGTGTGTGTGTGTGTGTGTGTGTCACAAGCACCTCTCACGTGTGTTTTTCACCTCAGACACCATGCTGTTTCAACGCTATCTGAGACTTTTGGTTCGCCTTTATTCTATCGTAACTTAAGATGTTAAGATATATACAGTAATAGCCCATATTTTAGAAAACAGTAGATCATTTTATGAAGCTGAGTCACACTTTTTTTTAACGGTTCTGCCAATGCCAAATCAGGTGATGAGTTAGTCATTATATTAAAAACCGTACCTGTACAGAAATTACCTGGAATATATATATATTTTTTTATCTTTTATATTTTCTTGTAAATGTGATTTTAATGCACTTTCACTTTTCTTTATCTTTTTTTTAATCTTTTTACCTATGTCTTTATTTTTCTTTTATTTATGTAAAGCACTTTGAATTGCCGTTGTGTGTGAAATGTGCTATATAAATAAACTTGCCTTACCTATGTAGGTTTTGTAACAAAATCCATCTATTGCTTTTACGGTCTATTTATTTTCCTGACTTGTGTGTAGCTTCAAGCTTTCAATTTGATTGATACCGGCAGAAACACTGGGAGAATCTGACATTTGTCGAGAACAGTAAGTGTCGCCCATGGTAACTAATTTGGGTTTTGTCTGATTCTGTGCTTCAACTTTGATGTGTTGTATGACCTCACCCAACTGGCAGGAGACATTGCCCCTCTCACTCTCTCTCTCTCTCTCTTTCTCCCTCCCTCCCTCTCTCTCTCTCTCTCTCTCTCTTCCCAACGTCTAAACTTGTGGTAGGGCTTGAATAAAGCTTCTTTCTGCTCTCCTACACACACAGGAGCGGAGGCCCCTGGTCAGGACACAGCGATTTGGCTGGCAGGTTGGAGTCGCTGGCACTGGGAGCTTTGCAGCATCAACGGTACGTTTGCAACTTACCACCGGAGTCCGTGCTCTGCTCTGACGAGGAATACTGTAAAGGGTTTTTAGGGATGCTTTCACTCTTCATCCTCAGCTTGAGGGGGACAGGTACTGGTTTGAGGTACTCAGATGTCAAACCTAAGGTAAACTTTTGAAGTTTCATTTTCAGTATCGATCAGTGCTGCACCCCGGGAAGTTTATTAGGAAAGGTGATGAAACTACATTGTGATTAGATACTTGGAGTTAAGTTATAATTTGTGTTCATTATGCTGTAGGAGTATTGTGAATTTATTTGCTCATAGTCCAGTATGGTTTTGCTGAGTTGGCTTTAGTCAGCTATTGGTGTTCATGGAGTCAGCAGTGTTTAAGTCTTGATTTTATAATAACTGAGTGTTGGTTGGTGTTTCTTTTGTTTCTTTACATTTACAGCACTTCACAGCTTTGTAAGGAAAAGTAGTAGGACAAATGTAGTTGTTACTATTATTATTATGTCCACAGTTATATCTGAAATGTATCATATGATGTTTCTGAATTGGGATTTTAAAGAAGATAATGATTATAACTATGTAGGGAATATGAATGATCATTGTATTTGTACTCTTCTCTATGTGGAGGGTGGTTTGTATGAAATTGCATAACATGACTGAAGTGTTACATTTACTGTCTAAACTCATTAAGTCTTAGTACGAGATCTCCATCCAGAAGTTAATGCCAGTATCCATTGTGGTACTGTGTATTTCATCATCTTTCATATAAAATCACTATGTAGACCATAGGCACAATGTAGAGTCAGACACTAAAATGTACAGAGCAAATGTACAACAGCGCTACCTGTACCTGCCTGTCAGTATGATAGAGTTCAGCATGATTAATATCCCAGTATCAGAGGTTGCAGTCTCACTGCTGTTCAATAGAAATGAATAGGTATAGTGTCACATAAACTCTCAAATGATCAGTTGCCGGACCTGTCTGCGTGTCTGTGGAAATCTTATTGGGAAAGAGAAGAAAATTTGAATTTTCATTCAATTCTCAATCATCTTAGGGGTGGAGCAACTGTAGAAGTGCACTGTGTTACACAGTGCATGCAATAAAAAGTGTGAGTTAAGCAATGGCTACATCTCCTCCGTGAGAGGACTTGATTTATGTTATTTCCTGCAATATACAAAGTTAGTGTTGAGAGTATGACTGTGTGGCACTGTAGTGAAGCCATGCAGGCTGTGTGAGCACATGTGGGAATTGTAGTTTTCAGGTCCATAAATGAAAAAAAAACAACCAAAAACCAAAAAGGCATTAGGTTAAGCAAATGTCTTTAGTTTTCATTCTTAACTTAGTAGTTAATTTAAAAACAATTTTTTTGAGAGTTTGGATACTGTCTTATTCCAGACAGCAGTTTAATTGCACATAATGTGTATGTGTGTGTACATGAGTGTGTATGTGCATATGTTTCATTCATTTAATCAAATAATGTGTGCATGCTGCACAAGCATGTCTTTAATCGTACACTGCAGAGCATGCAGGCATGTGCTAATGCACCTCTGAGCACCTGTGGATATGAGTTTAGCTCCTCCACCCATCTTACTGTACAACAGTCTGTGTGTGTTCTCAAACACAGGCCTTACAGTATGTGTCACTACCAACATATGTACACACATTCCCATACGTTTTCTTTACCAGGGGCATCGGACGTGCGCTCCCACACATTCCCTTGGTGATGTGAGTGTGTGTCTGTGTGCGAGTGTGTGTACGCGTATCAATGTCGAGTCTGTTCTGGTGCCGAGGGTCTCCGGAGGGTTGGAGGAGAGTGGGTGGGTGGTGGGCCGGGGGGGGTGGGGGGGTGGGAGCCTCCCCTGGATGCCCGCCCTGTGTTTACCTTGGCTGGGTCACCCTCCCGAGGCCCTGCCCCCACCCATCGCTGGAACAGACCGAGGCCTTATGGCCCTTCGCCTCAACTGGGAGCGGAACATACCACAGCGCCTGAACGGGGGAGCGGCAGCTACCCCACCGACTGAATGGGCACACTGTGGAGAGGGGGCTGATTGGCTTGACCCGGCCTGGCTTGGCTTGCTCACAATGCTAGTGCACATTATGAAGTGGCCACGGTTTAAATGATGCATTTAAAGAGAGCCGTGGATCCGCTGAATGATCGGATAGTGAGCAATAAGGAGGAGGAGGTTTTGGTTGGCCGGTTGGAGAAATGGGCAAAGGTTTTCGCTGGCGTTCTGTCTGTGTCTATGCATTGTGAGGTTGTGGGTGCAGCTATGCATTGTGAGGTTGTGGGTGCAGTTTGATTGCTGGCTGGCTATAGCTGTCTTTATCCATTATTGGGAAGCCCACCTTGACTGTGAGATTTGGCCCTGTATGACCACTTTAATTTCCTGTAACAGAAGAGTGATTTCACTTTTACTATAAATGTGAGAAGTTATTTATATGGGTAAAAACACATCCTGGCTGAAACTCTAGTACCAATGAATCACCTTTTCCTAATTAGTTTTTCCAGCTATAGGTATATAACCTATATCTACCTATGCTTGCAGGGGTGTTAAAGGAAAAATCCACCCTAAAACATTTTAACACTGTTTAAAAACAGCTTTTGGCGATGTACCTTACCTTTTGTATTTTTCTTATTCCCATGGATAACTGGCCAAATGTAGACAACATGGCATGAAACTGTTACATTTCCAGCTACAATGCAGAAAATGTTTCAGTTAACTAAAACATCAAAGAGTAAACATCAGGTTTTGGTGTCAGTCCATCAGAATCAAAGAGCGAGGGCTTCTTTCTAGAGCCGCCATTTAGCACCGACGTTCAACAATCATACAAGGAGAAATCCATCGTAGAAGAGGAAGAGAGACCAATTTCTCCACTGACAGTAGCAGAAAATAGACCAGAATGCAATGCAGCCACAAGACATGTTGAGTTTTGATAAAGGGGACGCTTTTTCTCGGCTGGAAAAACTCTCAGTCTCTTGCTCCTACTATGCTATCACCGTTGCTCTCTACCTAGAAGTATAACCAACAGCTGAATGCAACAAGTCCTGGCAAGTTCTCTGGGAGTTGCCCAAAAGGAATTCTGGGAAATCACTTACTGAAGCAGATGTAGACGAGGCAGGTTGAGGGAAAGTGGGTACTGACAAAGCACTTCATCACAAAATAACTCCTGGAATGCATTGATCACAGACTGATGATATGTAACAGTGTGAGAGTATCCAAGAGTGGATTTTTTTTTCTTCAATCTATATTTGTGTGGAATTTTGTGTTTCTTCACAAACTGGGCCAAGATTCTCTCCCGGACAGATCTTAGACAGCAGGGCAAATATTAGTCCTGCTATGTCCTGGGTTTGTGGAACTCAGAGAATGCTCTCTCTCTCTCTCTCTCTCTCTCTCTCACACACACACACACAGAGATTCATACACATACACAGAGACTTACACACACACACATGCATACACACACACACACACACACACGTATTCAAACAGTCATGCACATTCATATACTGTACACACACACACACACACACACACACACACACATAAACCCATCATATGATTTTGTCTCAAACTGTCATGTGTTTCTCTCAGAGTGTGTACTGTTGGTGTGTGCTGCACACGCTAGCAGCCGGTCTCAGCAGCCGACAGCTGTTGTTTCTGCTGAGTCACATGACGGTGTAATACACCACAACCCTTGACCTTTACACTTGAAAAAGCCGTTGGATTTCTCCTTTGGCCTCTCACTCTCCTTGCCCACCTCAGGTCGAGCGGTGCGATCACACTTCGACTGTGTGCTTCAGTTTATTGGGCTGGTTGGAAGGGGCTGGGTGGGTTTTGCAGCCTGTCCGGGGGCTTGTGAACGCAGCACAATGAGGGCACAGTTGGGGCTCGCAGCGCTACCGTATGTTGACTGTGCCGTACGTCACAGCTGTGGAAAGTTGAGAGAAAATAAGCACTGTGGCAACTAGGGTTCGACCGATATGGGTTTTTGAAGGCGGATACCAATACTGATATTTTTGGATTGAAGCTGCTGATTGCAGATAGTTTGTGCCGACATTCAACATGTTTAATTTTAACCCTTGTTAATGTCAAAGATTCCATGTTTCCTCCTGAATTTTATTGTTGGCAGGGTGGAAAAGCCTCTAAAACAGCATTAAAACCATGGGACCATGGGAGAATTGAAATTGTTTTAGGGTTAGCAGCTCTTTCAGGCAGGTTGACACACACCACCTATCAAATGGGAGGGGAAACGGATACATTTTTCCTTTTAAATGAAGCATTAATTTACAGAAAACATATTGAAATACAGCAAAATCAAATGTGCAAAGAAAAAACGTTGGCCAATATCCTATATATGAAATAAAAGGCCCAATATTGGCCCAATATATTGGCAATTCTGTCTTATCCTAGCAGTAAACATTGGTGGCAAATAGACTTGTGTGTTATGGTGAGATTGAAAACAGTTTGACAGCGGCAGATTGTGTTTACATGCATGCACAGAAGCTATAAATATATATAGAGAGAAAGAGAGAGAGAGAGAAAGAGAGACGTATACATTATGCAGACATACTGCACACACAAACAGGCAGACACACACATTTTACAGTACAGCAGACTGTGAAAGGACCGTTATCTTAGTAAGCTGGAAAAAACTCCTCATTTCATATTTCCCGTCTTCATTAGTTTTTAACAAATGGAAAAGCATTCAAGATGAATGAATCATACTTCTCCTTCTGCCTGTGAACCTATTTAAGCACTAAAGACATTTCCTGTGCCAACAGACAGAGGGGCTTTCATTCCTCAGTGAGCATGTATGGTATTTCCAAACGGCATTAGAGACTCTTGACGTCCTATTTCCATGTAAGCCGACGGCGGTGACGTAATAACCCTGCACACCAAATGCACTGTGTATCCTGAATAACATGGAATATGAATGTAGGCTTACAGGAGTTAGGAAGAAACAAAGTGGCATACAGAGTTAGAGAACTCTAGTTAAAAAATCAAACCACTCATTCAAACCGCTTTCTGACATTTATTTCACTGTTCACTCACAGAAATGTGCATTTCTGGTAAAGAGAAATTATATATTTATAGCTTCTACAGTTTAATACACTTATACTTACTCTATATATTCTTTGGCTGTGTTGATTTTGGCAAATTTGTGATCAGTTGGCAACGTCAGACTTGAAAAGGCCAAATATCACTCTAATATATTGGTACAGTATGTCTGGAAAACATGAAAAGGACTTCCAATGGGTTCAAGCTCTGTCTGTCCCTTACGTCATTTTGTGTGAGGCTGCCCCGTCATAGAATAGAGTCTGTAATTCACACAAAGTTGATTCCAGTGTTGACGGTTTTGGATATTTTCTGGTCTCCAGGTAACGATGACACCCCTTCTTCTACTGTGTGTGTTCCTGCCCTTCATCACCGCAACGATATCATTTGAAGACCATGATGGTAAGTCCTCCACTGACTGTAGAAAATTACATCTGCACTTGAAACCTATGAAAGCCCCATTGTATCATTTCAAAAATACACGTGTCAATGAGACAAGAAGCATGATTCCTTCTCATTATTGCTGTTAATTTCTTTTTTTTTTTTTTTTTACACAAAGATGATCTTGCAGTCATATGTTAAGGAGGTTTTTGGGGTCCTTGAAGCTGATTTCATAGATCTTTATCAAGAAGTCTATGCCACAAAGCCCAGCTCACAAGACCCTGACTGATTTGGCCAAAGCGTCCATTGAACAACCTGCTGATATATTCTACTATCTTATATATATAACAAAAAAGCCCACTAACAAACTTACCTCTACTTGTCCTCACTCCAGACTTAGATGGCACGTTGAGCGTCAGCATCCCAGTGGAGATGCCCCTCCGCCCGCTGCTGGGCAGCAAGGTGGTGGTGCCGTGCTACTTCCAGGACAACACCGTCAACGACCCCGGAGCCCCGACCGTCGCCCCGCTCTCCCACCGCATCAAATGGACCTACGTCACCAAGCAGAAGGTCACCCTGATCCTGGTGGCGTCAGAGGGCAAAGTTCACGTGGAGACAGAGTATCTGGACAGGGTGACCATGGTCAACTACCCGCTGGTGCCCACCGACGCCACCATGGAGATGACAGAGCTGAGGTCCAAGGATTCAGGCACCTACCGCTGCGAGGTGATGCACGGCATCGAGGACAACTACGACTCTGTGGACATCCAGGTTCAGGGTACGCCACAGGAACATCAGCTCAACTCATTTCATTTATTTAAGTTAATGAATACTGCTATACTGCCCTTCAAGATCAAAATAGCTTAAAGGAATAGTTCACACCAAAAATCTACTCACCACCATGTCAGTCCAAACTTCACTGAAGTTTGTAGGACCACCAAACACACAGCAAGTTAGTCTTTGAAGTTCCATCTCAGCCTTCTTTCACACCAGTGAAGTTAATGGGGCTCCAAAAAAAAGCAGAAAATGTCCATCAAATTCCTCCAAAAAGCTTGTGCAGCCTAATGTAGCCAAACAATTGCACTGTGGGTCCAAGAGTCCAATATTTAACTCATCATCTCCTATATTTTCCTCACTGACCAGTTTCACCAGAGTGCTTAGAAACTGATCTGGCATAAGGACTAGAAAGGTATTCCATGCAAACATTACAGTTCTGTATCTCTCTTTCTCCCAGGTATTGTGTTTCACTACAGAGCCATCTCCACCCGCTACACCCTGACGTTTGAGAAGGCCAAGGCAGCCTGTGTCCAGAACAGCGCCTCCATCGCCACTCCAGCTCAGCTCCAGGCGGCTTACGATGACGGATACCACCAGTGTGACGCTGGATGGCTGTCTGATCAGACCGTTAGGTAGGAGTCCATCTTGACTATTATTTTCAAAAGCCATGCAATATTGGAAAGCCTGGAAAATAAGGGGCTAGTAAAGACTAAAAGTTTGCCAATAAAGGCTCAGAAGTGGAGACTTTTAGGTTTTGCTTTATCATCATAAATAATCACAGAACCTTGAGGCAGAAGGCAAGTTGTTACATGATAGGTCAGTATGAAAATTGTTTCTTTTACTGTGTGTAGTATCGTCAGAGCTTCAATGGTTTTCTATTATATCTGTTAAGTCCATCTGTTGATTGACATCTCTTTCTTCCTCTCAAGGTATCCCATCCATGAGCCGCGGGATGGTTGCTTTGGAGACAAGGAGGAGTTCCCCGGTGTGAGAACCTATGGAATAAGAGACGTCAACGAGACCTACGATGTGTACTGCTTCGCTGAGAAGATGACAGGTACTCCAGTACACTCCATTACATACTATGTTATTGGGAAACCCCAGCTAGAGTGGGCTAAAACAAACCATGAAAACTACTTACAAATACTATTAGATCAAATAGATCGGGTAAACAAACTTGGTTATGATCAAGAGTTGTGCCTGTTATTCAGGGTGGGAAATTATCACCATTCATCAGCTAAAAGCAGGAAAATTTAGACTGGTAAGTTTGTCTACTCTTGCAGCCACTTTGTCAGGTAACCAACCATGATTTGGAGGAGGAATTCTGCTATTCTAAAAGCTTTGTTGGCAAAGTCTTGTTTACTGTTGAAATAGTGAAAGGGGCTCATAAATTTTGGGCTAGTGTTAGGGTTTGACTGATATGGGTTTTGATGGCTGATACCAATACCAATATGTTTGTACTGATGCCAAAAAAAAAGGATTCATTGTTTGCACCGATTTTATTCTTGTCAGGGTGGAAAAGCCTTTGAAATAGCATTTAGATACAATGTGACACTAAAACTCTCCACTGAAACTTAGCAGCTTTTTAAAACATAAAAACATAACTGAACAATGTACAAAGACAATTTCATTGCAGGTTTTTATATAGCTGTGGACAGGGAGGAACCTCCATCATCAGTGGTGGATGACATGACGATATTCAATATTTAATAAAAGGCCAATATCAACCCAGTCAAACCCTGCCATGTGTCCGGTGGATAGAAACTGTATTTATTCTGTGTCTGTCGTGTCTCACTCCCTCTCTGCTCTCTCCTCCCAGGCAGAGTCTTCTACTCCATGTCCGTGGAGAAGTTCTCCTTCTACGAAGCAGGAGACCAGTGTACCAAGCTGGGCGCCCGGCTCGCCACCACCGGAGAGCTTTACCTGGCCTGGAAGGCCGGCATGGACGTGTGTAACGCCGGCTGGCTGGCAGACAGGAGTGTGCGCTACCCCATCAACATCGCCAGGCCTCAGTGTGGAGGGGGGCTTCTGGGAGTGAGAACCGTCTACCTGTTCCCCAACCAGACCGGATACCCCTACCCAGACTCTCGCTACGACGCTGTCTGCTTCCAAGGTGAATCCATCAGGGGGACTTAAGGGGAAAATCCAACCACCGATACTTTAACTGTTGCATGTCATCAATCTGTGATGTTTAATTAATTCATTCCAGTAGTTATTTCATGTTGTAGTTTACTTTTTTATTGTACCCACTTTCCCTCAACCTGCCTCGTCTTCTACTTCAGTTACTGTTTTCCTACAGTTCCCAGAATGCCTGTCGCCAACCCCCTGGAATTCAGCTGTAGGTTATATGTGTCAGTGGAGGGAGGAATAGCGATAGCAATAGCAATATAAGAGCAAGAAAGAAAGGAAAAGCAAGTCACACCCCTTACTCAAAACACAACATGTCTTGTGTCTGCATTGCATTCTGGTCTATTGAGGCTACTGTCAGTGGATAAATTGGTCTCTCTTCCTCTTCTATGATGGATTTCTCCCTGTATGATTGTTGAATGTCAGTGCAAAATGGCGGCTCTAGAAAGAAGCCCTCACTCAATCAACACCCGATGTTTACTGTTGATGTTTTAGATATCTGAAAAATATTCTGCTATCAAGGGTTATAGGGTGGATTAGGGTGGATTTTTCCATTATGATAGCTCTTATTTCTTTAATTTGCACTTTTCTGTCGTACATAATCATTCTAGTAACATGGAAATATTTGTTACATCTATTGCTGCCAAGGTAGTGCCCCTGAATGGAAGCATCAACATGCCACAACGTTAAGTCTTAATGTCTAAAAGTCTAAATGTCAACAATATCAAGCAACTCAAGGGATTTTACATAAAGCAATCATGCCATCATGTCTCCCAAACAGCTGGAGAGGATACGGGTGCCGTGCCTTCACTGACTACGCCTTTCCCAGATATCATACCCATAACCCCCGGGCCGGCGGGCCCCCGCCTCACCACCACGCCCAAGGGCGAGGAGGCCTACGGAGAGGTGGCCACCCTTGCCCCCCTGCCCCGCCCACCCAGCGTGACAGACATGGATACTGCCATGGCTGCTACAGGTAGGTTGATTATTTACTTGATGTAATTATATCCACATTACAAATTGGTACTACAGGTTATTTTACATTGTCATTTATTTATCACACTACATTATGTGTCACTTTGTAGGTTTTATGTTTATTTCATTTCATTTAAATTTCATTGTGTTATCTTTGTCACTTGTCACTTTGTCACTTTGTCACTTTCACTATCACAGAAATTTGTTCTCAAAGACTACCTGGTAAAATAAAGGTTACATAAATAAAATAAAATGGTAAAAAAATAGATACTGCACTTTCCCAATTGACAAAGACTTAGGTTAGATACAGTATAATCCTTATGAACTGAACTTAGAAAGTGCAGGAACAGTACAGGAAGGCATAAAAATAGTAAAATGCATAATAGGAGAGATAGGGAACAGGGAACATGATCAAGAGAAAGTAGGTTAAAAGGAAAATAAATGAATAACCCTGTAAAATAAAATGAGGTTACAGAAAGACTTGAGAACCAACACAAGATTAAAGAGAGCATGATCACAAAGGAAATTACATAAAAGCAAGTCTATAAAAGTATGATTTAAAAAGTAAATTAAAAGATGATTCTGAATTAGCTCACCTAATTCAGAATCATCTTTTTGATCATCTTTTACGTCGTTATCAAGTCCAGCAGGGATAGATGGGTAATAAATCAAGCCATCGTTCCATCTTTTACAATAATCCTCTCTTTATTTAACATTTGTTCTTTCTCTATATCCTTCCTTCCTTCCTTCCTTCCTACCATCTATCCTTCACCCTTTCTCATTTCCTTCCTTTTCCTTCCTCCTCCTCCCTTCTCCCTCTCTCTCCCCTGTCTTCCTCCCTCTCCCTGCTTCTCCTCCATCTTTCCTTCCTCATTTCCTTCATTTTCTGCCCTCCTCCTCCCTCTCTCTCTCCCCCCCTTGTCTTCCTCCCTGTCCCTGCTCCTCCTCCTTTTCTTCTTCATTTCCTTCCTTTTCCTTCCTCCTCCCTTCTCCCTCTCTCTCTCTCTCTCTCCCCTTGCCTTCCTCCCTCCCCCCTGCTCCTCCTCCTCCTCCTCCCTCCCCAGGTGTGGTGTTCCACTACCGGGCCATCGCCGGCCGGTACTCCCTGACCTTCCTGGAGGCCCAGCTGGCCTGTCAGAGTATTGGAGCGGTGATTGCCAGCCCCCAGCAGCTGCAGGCCGCCTATGAGAAAGGCCTGCACCACTGTGACGCCGGCTGGCTCAGAGACCAGACCGTCAGGTGAGACCAGCTGTCCTCTCCAGTCTGACATCATTTTTCAGCCCAAATATGGGATTCCGGGTCCCGCCCTCTTTTAGTGTAACGTGAGAATGAATGTGCAACGCAAATAATGATTGTTTTTACTTCTATTATGCATTTCTTTATTTGTTGAGGTGGATTCTGATGGGCTTTGTAAAAATAAAAAATCACTAACCATACTTAGCTTAGCATTCCAGCTTTTCATGGCTCTTTGAAGCGAGGATAACGCAACATCCACACCATGTTAGCAAAATATATTTTTTTAAATTCTGAAAAATATGTAATAACTTTGTATATAATTTCTATTCTAACTTTGCATGTAATTTTTTCAAGAAAAAAATGGATCCCAATCCGAAATCCCCGAATTGAACACTGACAATCTACATTGAACACTCTATATATCCATTTGCCCATGTCTCAGGCTGATATTGGCCTTTTACTAAAAATTAGATATTCTTGGAATAAGCTATTTATTGCGATTGTAAAATTGCGATAAAATTGCAAAATAATGATGATAAAATAATATTGAATAATCTTAAAGACGATTATTCGTCTTTTATTCTTCGTTATTTTTTTTTTTAAAAGTAGGAGATTTCCTGTTGTAAATTTGCAGCTGATCAAAACTGCAAGTTCCTACAACACTGGGCAGAAAATGTTCATATTTTTGGAGGGACATTATGTCAAAGCCTTAACATACCAACATCCTGCTCCATGCCCAGGTACCCCATCGTGTCGCCCAGAGACAACTGTGCAGGAAACCTGGAACATCTCCCAGGGGTCAGATCCTACGGCCTGAGACCGGCCAGCGAACGCTATGATGTCTTCTGTTACGTGGACCGCCTCCGAGGTGAGGAGCATGGACACACTCACAGCCTGAGGCATTCAAATGACCTGAATTTACATTTACTGTCAAGTTACAAGAGTTCACATGATAGGCTCAAATGGTAGGTTCATGTTTATCAACAAGAAGTAGGGCAAAAGAGGACTGGCTCAGAAATAAACAGAAATCAAGTCATACTTCATTCATCACTTGTTTCGCCATTGAACTTTTATTTATTACATCGTATCGTGGTTGCATCGAATTGTGAACCCCATATCATATATCCAATCGTTTCTGTTTAAATTCTCATACATTTGAACTCAGTTTTTTGCATTAATCTGTGCACAACACATCAGTGGAGTGCTCCTCTTCTAAACGCCTCTGTCCTTCTCCCAGGCGAGGTCTTTTTCACCAGCGACTACGACAGCTTCTCCTTCGAGGAGGCCGTGCAGCACTGTCAGAAACTCAACACCACCCTGGCCACCACCGGCCAGCTGTACGCCGCCTGGAACCAAGGCCTGGACAAGTGCCGTCCAGGCTGGCTGAAGGACCGCAGCGTCCGCTACCCCATCACCAGCCCCAGGTCCCACTGCGGAGGGGGCCGGACCGGGGTGCACATCATCTACGCCTACCCCAACCAGACGGGCTTCCCCGACGAGCACTCACGCTACGACGCCTACTGTTTCAAAGGTAGGAAAGGGTTAGGTGTGATTAGATTTATAATTTAAAGCTGCACCAGGTGAGAGTTTTATGTAAAAATACACCCATCTCAGCCAAAATCATAAAGTGGGGCTGCAATAGAGAAGAGTGTCCCATCCCCCCTAATCAAAATTCTGTACATTTGGCTGATTTGCGCAAAGTAAATTTTGGAGTTGGGTATGGACACTTCTCTGCCCACAAGAAGTGTCGAATTGAAACTTGCTAATTACAAACTGTTCCCTAAACAGCAGCAAGCGAGTACTCTGTCCAAAGAAAGCTGGACTCATAAACATAAGATCTTTTGCCTCTCTCATGTATTTGGTATAAAGCGATCACAGTTTACTGACGTCATGTTACATGATTTCTGGGAATTTCTGGGAAGTTCAAATTTGCCAGTTACCTCTCGCTGCCATTTGGAGCCGCCAACGTGCAAAGTTGAAATACATTTTCTTACAATGAATGAGCAGGCGGGGGTTTCAGTGCCTTGCTGCAGGACACTTCAGCAGGATGCATGGTTGTTAATGTACACACACTGGCTGTTGAGGGAATCAAACCTGTGACCATCTGTTGGGACAGTCTCTGTAATCACTAAGACACTAGCTGACACAATAAATTTCCATCTGAATTACACTCCATAATTCTGAAGACTTTGTTTGTCTTGACAATTCTACTATCTGGTTTTGTGTTTCTTCAGCTGAAACTCCTGTTGTTCATGTTGAAAATGAAACCAGCGTGGATTTGACGACACTGCTGGAGGAATTTATCAACAAGACAATCATCAAAACTGACCAAGTTGCTCCTACTGGTAAGACAGCTGCATGGAAATGGTTTCTAGATTTGGTTTCTAGATGACTGTGTGAATGAAAACTGTTCTCTTGGGTAGTTTATTGTTGTAAATACACATTTCTAAATACACAGGTCCTTGTTGGAAGCTTGACAATGCTCTTATCTTGTTTTGTGTTTCTTCAGCTGAAACTCCTGTAGTTTACACTGAAAATGAAACCAGTGTGAATATAACTGTGATGGTGGAGGAAGTTATCAACAAGACAACCGTCTCAACTGACCAAGTCGCTCCCACTGGTAAGACAAATGGAAATTGTTTCTAAATCTTAGAATTGTGCGAATGAACTGTGTGGAGACTGTGGTTTTGCTATTACAGAGGTGTTGTTGCTTTTAATTCACTATTGCATGGCTTACAATCATCTAAATGAATATTTATTTTCTGTGGTTAAGTGACCAAAATCATGCTAATTCTGATGTATTCTTGTCCATTCTCTGATTGTGCTCCCCCAGTAAGCCCCATTTTACCTCCAGTCCCTGTGGATGGCTCTGGTCCAGATGAGCACTCAGCCAGCGGTAGTGGCGTCATGGAAGGTCCCAGTGGGGACGTATCAGGGGTGTCCGGTACTGATGTTGATTCCTCTGGATCAGGCTTCCACGTCACCTTCAGCAGTGGTGGGGACGTCCTGTCCAGACAGGGATCTGCCTCTGGAGGTCCCCAGGAGGCAGGGGAGGGGAGTGCCGTCACCTACCCTCATGGAGAACTTGGGTCTGGGGCTAGCGCTTCTGGATCTGGGTCTGGGGAGGGGGTGGATGGACAACACCCTGGCTTCAGTGGCTTGCCCTCAGGATTAGGCTCTGCCAGTGGGAGTGGTAGTGCTAGTGGTGAGGACTCATTTATCATTATGGTGGATAGGGAGATGGTGGATCTGTCTAAAACCCACCAGAGACCCATTGAGCAGGAGTTTAGCCAAGGAGGCATTGATAGCAGTGGGGCTTTCTCGGGATCAGGTATCTCTGGGTCAGGGACCAGTGGTTTCATCAGTAGGGACGGTAGTAGCAGCGCCTCTGGTTCAGGATTTCCCAGCATCTCGTTTGTCGACCACGGTCTTGTTGACCTAACAGACAAACCCTCTGGTGAGCAGGAGGTGTCCGGCTATCGTCCCTTTGGATCAGGATTCCCCAGCGGCTTTCCCAGTGGTTTTCCGTCCGGTGTGTCAGGCAGCGGCTCTGCCTCTGGGGACACGTTCCAACGGCGTGGCGACGTCATCTATCTTACCGATGATGAGATGATGGAGGTGACCGTGCGGCCATCGGTCCGTCACCCTGAGCAGGGCCGGGGGGTGGTGGAGGTGAGCGGGGAGGGAAGTGGTTCAGGGATCCACGGTGAATCCAGCAGCACTTTGGACCGATTCCAGTATTCCTCAGGCAGCGGAGCCCCTCACGGAGAACCGACCTCTGAGGGGCTTTCTGTAGCCCTGCCCCCTGGAACAACACTCACTTACCCAGAATACATTGCCAGCCTCGGCCAGTCAGGTCTTGAGGAGGAGCTGGAGGTGGAGCCGGAACAGGAAGGACGAGCAGGGCCTACAGAGGAGATCTATGTAACAGCTGCAGCAGCGGCTTACACAAGCCCAACCACAGCACCTTCTGTCTCACTAGCGACCCCTGCTGTTGTGGAGCCACCTGCAGTAGTGGAAGGTATGTGACTTAGATGTTAGATGTTAAACACGCTGATATCATATTCTATCCTATGACAACAAAACTCACCATGCTCATTATTTGCAGGGCTTTTAAAGGGATAATGCTGTTGAATTTCAAGATTATAATATCTCATAGCCAGACCCTAAGACAGTGTATATTACTAAATATAATAAAGCTGTTTAAAATCAAAAGAGTGATGTATTCCACTCCTTCGTTTCAAACTAATCTACACCTCCATTGAAAATTAACCAGCAAACATGGAAAATGTGATTTTCACCGTAGCTACGATTATTTTCTGGGGATAAGGATATATTGCCTGGTTCAACTCTGGTTTGCATCTAAAAACATCTGGTTTAGCATTCTAAAATAAAACAAATTACGTGAAATAAGAGTAGAAAAGTCAAACAAATACCATATAAATCCAAAGGTCTTTCTCCCATTCAGTGACTTACAATGAGCTTAGATTCCTATATCACCAAAAATTACAAAACCAAAAATGTCCTTAGTGCCTTTACAATATTCCTTTGACTATAGAACGATAACGTAAGAGCAAAGTGTGGGGAAAATAAATAGAATAAGAGGATATAGAACGTTTTTTTAGACAGGTAGTAGCAGGAGTGTGATGTGGTACTTACTTACCACATCAGTATGCCATCACTGATTAGAGTCTTAGTTCTCCGGTCTGTCATGATGATACAGCACCACTGATTAACGGTGAATACAAAAACACTCATTAAATGAACTCCCCCACCTCTTTCTCTCTGCCTGCAGCCTCCTCAGACCCCTGTGATCCAAACCCCTGTGGTGCAGGATCCTGCTCTGTGCAGGATGAGCTCGCCGTGTGTCAGTGTCCTCACGGCTTCACAGGAGAAGACTGCACGACACGTGAGTCACCGTCCCACCACAACACACAGCATGTGGCTTTTCATGAAGCATAGTAGTGGTGTTGCAGTCTAACTCGATTTGTTGATAGACTGGTAAATATGAGTTTTGTTCTAAAATGAGATATCCACAATCTTTTGAGAAGTGACACCTAATCTTGCAAACAGCATGAAATTAAAACAATTTAAAAATAAAAGCTGAAGGATGGTAGGTAAAATTATGTCACCTTAACAGACTGGATCCTCTATATTTCTAGAGAAATTTAATGATGAGCTTGAGGTAATGTTTGGATATATAGCTTTTGGAAATTACTGTAAGCTCACTTTTTTCTACCTAGGAAGGTGGAATATAAATCAATTCAACACTACAGTATATGCATGCGTAACTACAGTATATGAGTTAGAAAAAATTGTCTAAATTCCAAAGTAGAAATTCCATCTTTCATCTGATTCATTTTGTAGTGTGTATATATAATGTGTCACCAGATATTGGAGCAGGACCAGTGTGAATTGGTCTCACCATTGTCCACTCTATGTGTATATACTGTATGTGTGTGTGTGTGTGTGTGTGTGCAGCGGTGGAGGGCTGTGCGGAGGGCTGGTTGGAGTTCATGGGCAGCTGTTACCTCCACTTTGCGGAGAGGGACACCTGGTCCGAGGCCGAGCTGCGCTGCCGGGAGCTCAACGCCCACCTGGTCAGCATCACCTCCCAGGAGGAGCAGCAGTTTGTCAACTGTGAGTAGCCTGCTGTGTGTGTGTGTGTGTGTGTGTGTGTGTGTGTGTGTGTGTGTGTGTGTGTGTGTGTGAGGGTGGGTGGGTGGGTGATCGAAGGCAAAGGTGTTTGAGTGTGTGCATGCTCACATGCATGTATCGTGTGACAAATCATATACCAAGTCGCTCTGCATTTACTGTATTTTAATATTGGCTTGCAATACTACGAGGAAATGTATGAAAGAAATACACTGATTGGCCTGGTGGGGGCGCTATAATTAAAAGGCAAAATTTAGAACTTTGAAAGGCCATAACTGCTACATCACTGGTCTGATTTTGACAAAACTTAGAGAGATGATGCATTTTGTCACTGTGTTCTGGTGTTTAAAAACACCACTAATTGTTACTTGACACTAATTGGCTTAATGAGGGCGCTATAATTAAATGTCAAAATTTCTAATTTTGAAAGGCTCTAACTCTTACACCATATACCTGATTTACCCGAAATTTGCGTACAAATCTATACTGATGCGATGCGTTCAAATCTGTACTGATTGGCCTGATGGGGATGCTACAATTAAAGATTAAAGGATTATACATCTTGTTACTGATGTATTCTTGTTATCTTGCCTATGGGGTCAACAGGGGGATGACGTTTCATTTGTTTCAAAGATCCTCTGTCTTTCTCTTTGCATGGCAGCCAATGCTCAGGACTACCAGTGGATTGGACTCAACGACAGAGAAATGCAGAATGAGTTCCGCTGGACAGATGGCAGTCCACTGGTGAGTCTGGCTGGAATTGATAGACTTTTCAGTTATGTAATCAGGAGTACAGGTACTAAACTAAACTAAATTAAACTAAACTAAACCTAATGTTTCAAAATTGTTCTGGCTCTACAGATGCAGTCATTATAGAATTGCCCCTTTTTAATTTACATACTTGCTTAACAACTATCTACTTTTGCTTTACTATTGCGTACTATTTTAGGCTGTAGTGCTAATGCAGAATAGTTGCAATAAATGCAACTATTCTGCACCGCTTAATGCAATAAATGCATTAAGCTGTGCCTCTACAATGGCTACCGCTGTATATGCCAAAAGAAGCTTTAAGTCACCTGAAATCGATCACACTCATTCACTGATTGTTTTTATTCTTCTTCTAAAATCAATTGTGATCCGCTCAGTCCTTTGAGAACTGGAGGCCCAACCAGCCAGACAACTACTTCAACTCCGGGGAGGACTGTGTGGTGATGATCTGGCACGAGGGCGGACAGTGGAACGACGTGCCCTGCAACTACCACCTGCCCTTCACCTGCAAGAGCGGACCTGGTAGGGTCAAGGGTCAGGGTCCATAGAATTAATGTGGATTACCAAAGCGGCTGATTGTTTATTTATTATTTCTGTTTCTATCTGTTCCCTGTCTTCTCCGTCAGTCATGTGCCAAACGCCTCCTGATGTGGAACACGCCAGGCCGATGGGCGGCAGCAGAGAGCGCTACCCCGCCAACTCTATCGTCCGCTACCAGTGTGACGCAGGCTACACACAGCGCCACCTACCTGTCATACGCTGCATGCCAAACGGACAATGGGAGGAGCCGCAAGTGGAGTGTATAGAAGGTGAGTTTTTAAGAGAAATACTGGAACAGATTTTCTATCCATATTTTAAAAATGCTTGTATTGTAAAAGAAAATTTAAAAAAACAGTGTGTAAGAAAGCTCATTGTAGTAGAACAATCAAAATCAAAATATTAGGCCAAGTGGACAAAATATCAAAATAACTAATAAATAACTAAATATTAGGCACATCTACTCTCTCCATGAAATAAATCCAGATGAAATTTTGATCCATTATTGCGTTTTTAATGCACTTAACTATGAAGGGGAGGAAGAAAAGAAAGCAAAACAATTAGTATTAGTGTATTAGTATTAGTATTAATATTAGTATTGTGTATTAGTATCAGTATTAGTGAGGCAGTCCTAATATTTGGTACACACACTGTATACTAGAGCTGACATTTCAACATTAAATGCAGTAAGAGCCCATGGCAGCTTTTGAAATGGGTTTTTTCTTTATTCACACCACTCACTGCTAGTGTAATTTATGTCTTTCGGCCATTCATGGCGAGATGATGTCATCAATTTGTGTCTCTTCTCCCGTCAGCCGGCGCCACCAGTAACAGGCTACACAAAAGGTCCATCAGGAGCCGAAATAAAGGGGTAAGCAGTCAACAGTCACAGAGGAAGCTGCTCTGAGCGGGACTGAAAGGACATACAGAGAGCCACAAAGGACCCCTCTTGTAAAGAAACATGGACACCAATGCCAATGCCCAACCAAAAAGATAGCATTCCCTTCCGTGTATATACAAACACTAAAGCACATTTAGACAGCGATAGTCTGACTGACTGACGTTTTGGATCTTTGAGTGTCACCCTGTGCCTTTTGAGGGCAGTTTGTATGAATTTTTAATTTATAGCTTTTAATTTATAGCTATGATCCGGTATTTGGAAGTTTTGTCTCAATGCACAAGTCATAATTCTCCAGCAATCAGTTGCCAGCACTGCAGGTTCCTTCATAAGCGAGGGAAAGAGAAGACGCATTATTGAACAGCAATGTACCAGCCATGGGGAGTGGGAAGGCCTTAGAGTGACACTGAAAGTCCAAAACAGCCCAAAAGATAGTGTTTTGGATTGCAGCTGGATTCTCTGAAGTCAAGCACATTGTTACATAGATTTTTACTATATTTTTAGGCTATTTTTCTAGATCTGTGTGTTTCTTAGTGTTTTATTTTTATTTTATTTTTTAGTTTTAGACTCTAATGACTACATCTGTGTGTTTCTGACTGGTGAAACTGACTGTCTCTTACATCGTATGCTAAGACACCAACACAGTGTTAGACATGCTGAATTGATCGTGCTGTTCCATCTGATGATGAATAGAAATCCAAGTTAAAGTAAAGTCATTGCAACAGACCTGGGTTGAAATAGTTAGCACTCATGCACTTTTGGGAGTCTTCAGTCACTTCTTCTGTGCTAAGCATTTAAATCCAGCGCACCTTAAGTATTAAAAACAAACGCTACGTCAACCCACGTCTGCAGCCGACATGTGGCAAGGCAACCTTACAGTAAGACCTTCACAGGTCCACAGCATGACAATAAATTGGCTATGCTGGCAAGTGTAGCCTCTGGAACAGTGGATAACTCCACCCCTCTGGGCCATCCGATGTTGCAAAAGAAGCACACCCATTTGTGCAGGTTGGGTTTTTTTTGTGACCTCATGTTTGTGACTTTTGGCACAATCTGATGTGAGAATCATGATATTGTAAGATTCAATGTTTGCTGTATGATGAGTTTCTCACTGTAAATATTCTCAACACAACACTCAACAGCAGGATCTGTGACTAATTTACACGGAGCAGACAACTATTGGATTGATTGTTTGATTGATTGATTGATCAATCGACCAGCTTGTTTGTTGATTGGTTAATTTAATTAATTGCTAAATTATGAGCTACATATCAAATAACTATGATTGATTTGAGAGTGAGCTGCATGCGAGAACACAGAAAAGGGTGATTTTTCCCGGACGACCCTCAGACATCTTGCAAAGGTTTGTGTCTGGGGGTTCATGTGACAGGGTCCTAACAACGGAAATGTACTTCGTAAAACTTGAGAAATGACGCCATTTTAGGAAAAAAGCTGTGAAAGCAGTAAAGATGATGAGATAGGAGGAAGAGGAGGAGGAGGAGGAGGAGGAGTCAAATGTTGACCATGACCTTTTTAGGTCAAGACGTGCTTTAAGTGTGAGAGCAGATACTCATGTGTCCGCATCTGACCTCTCACAGAACAACGCGAACACTGACACAACACACACACACACACATACAAACACAGATATGATCATATTGACACACACACACACACACACACACACACACACACACACATACTTCAACACACACTAGACAATATGCTCACATTCCAACGTGATGGCAACATTTGAGGGATTACGTGGAGGAAATCCACATATACCCACACACGAAAAGCAAGACAAGTATCACGTTGGCAGATAATGTGTCATCAATACCATCAATAACTTGCATTACCTTTGTCAGTGTGTGTGTGTGTGTGTGTGTGTGTGTGTGTGTGTGGGTGTGTGAGAAAGAGAGTGAATCAGAGAGCTAGAGGGAGAATTTGTATGTGTGTGTCTGTGCCAGTGTTTGTGATTCTACAGCAAACTGTAGTGCTGAATGATCTTTTAACAAATAAACCAAAATATGTGTAATGTTGTACATACACATGGGTGTGACTTTGTTCTGATCCCAAATCCCTGATGTGAACTTATACTGTACCAAATAAAATGTGGAATCCTCTGCCTCTGTGACATTACTCTCCTAGTGTGAAAAACGACTATAAGAGATTCTGACAGATAGATAGTGAGTGGATCTTATTCCTCTCTAAACACCAGTACTGGAGACTCCATGTAGGAGTCAATAGGACCACATGATGATAATCAGTTACCCAAATAATTTTCTGTGATTTTCTGACTTTTTCCAGAAACGTCTTTCCCTAGAGCAGTTAAATATTAAGTAAAACCTCCAAGCCAGAGGAACAAACTCAGCATTTAGTTTGTTTTTACCTTCCTCTGGAACCTAAGGGTGAAAAAACACACAGTAAATAGTTCTCTCTTCAGCCTGTACAGCGGCTACCTTCATCACTACAGGCACCGCAAACAGATCTGCTCTGTTTGTATGTGTGCCTATGTGTGTGTGTGTGTGTGTGTGTGTATGTGTGTGTGTGTGTGACAGAGAGAGAGTAAGTACCCATGTGTGTACGTGTGCAAGCATGTAAGCACGCGTCTATGTGGTGAAGTTTGTGAGTATGCATCTGTATGCAGACGGACTGTACATGTGTGCATTTACCTACACATATGTGTTTGCAGTGTGTGTGTGCAGGTATGCATGTGTGTATGCAGTGTGTGTGTGTGTGTGTGTGTGTCTGTAGAGCCTACGTGCGTTCCACCCATGTTTGGCCAGCAGGTGTAAATAGGATGTGCCTTTGAGGCCTGCTGGCCATATAATCAGTGGGACTTCTGTTCGGAGTCCGGAGGGCGTAGCGACGCGCTGGACTCCCCCGGACTAACAGCGCATCGTGCCCAGACAGAGCGGCGCGTGTTCAGGACCTACTGTACTACCTTTTACATACAGTGGCTGTTTTGTATGGGTCAGTAACCCCTCTCACCTCTCTACCCTGGCATTCCCATTTGGAGTTGGAAAGCAAGTGAATCTGTATCGCCAACTTGTGAGCGCGCCGACCAGTGGTGCTGCTATGATTTGCAACAACTAGAAGAAATTCACTGGGTACAAATGTGATGACTAAGAACCATTAAGCTTAATTTTTGTAGATGAGGTATGATTTCATGTCATTATCCAAAGTCTAAGTTTGAGTGTTGTGTACTTTCACAGATAAAAGACAGTTGAGATTGAGTGATATATGACATTCACAAACCTAAAGATTTTGCATTACAACTTACAGCTTTGTACTTTGGCAGTTCAAAAAATATTGAAATGCAATTATATGGTTATTCATCTCAATGCAGCATTTGAAGGCAGAATTATATACATAATTCAAAACATGTTGCTGGTAGTAAAGTTCAACACAAAGACATAAGTTGCAGTCTTAGGGAGGTGGAAAGTGATTAATCCAAATTAACTGACTTCAAAGCAGTTGGCTCAGAGACGACCGAACTGGCTAAAGTTACTGCTAACTTGCATCCAGGCTAAAGCTCTGTGTTTTGCAGGTTTATAAATCTATTAAAAAAAAGGTGTCAAATAATTCCTCTGACTAAGAACCATTAAGCTTAATTTTTGTAGATGAGGTATGTTTTCATGTCATTATCCAAAGTCTAAGTTTGAGTGTTGTGTACTTTCACAGATAAAAGACAGTTGAGATTGAGTGATGTATGATATTCACAAACCTAAGATTTTGCATTACAACTGCAAGTACTTTGGCAGTTAAAAAAATATTGAAATGCAATTATATGGTTATTCATTTCAATGCAGCATTTGAAGGCAGATGGAATATTTAATGAGATCTTTTCCAAATCCCCTACATTCTGTTAACAAATGTGCCTCACATATTAAAAAAAAGCATGTTTAAAGTCGTTTTTTTATTAATTTGTAGAAAATAGTACAAAATATGCAGCCATATATAATGATAAAAAGGGAAAAGGTATATAACTAAGCACTGTCTCTTCTTCCACAAGGGGTTTGAACAAGGTAGTTTAAACAACATGACAACACACCGAATTACAGAGATTCACTCATAACTTCTGCATTCTTCATCACAGACCACTACTCTCAATCTCCCTTGGAAAACTGAAAAAGAGATACGTTATACTTTATACAGCGGGATACACAGACATTTCAGGAGATGGACAAAGACTCTAGTATGTTTAACAGTGGCGCTCCTGTTAGTAAGACATATCTGTGGCGGCAGCAGCCCGAAGGTAAGAGAAGCGTGTTTTTACGATCGGGAGGTTCAAATCCTTGGGCCAGCTGGGAAAACCTGGCAGGGAAACACTGAGAAACACTCTCCCCTCTTTCAGCAACTACCGTCAACGTGCCCTTGAGCAAGGCACTTAACCCACAACAGCCTCCAGTAGAGAGGCCAACAGTAGGAGAGTGTGGTTGCACTGGGCAGCTCCCAGGTGTGACTGTATGTAACTGTATGAATGTGATGTACTGTAGGGCATCGCTGAAGAAGACCATACATGCCCAGGAAACCTTCCCTGAATAAATATAGGGTATAGATTAAGGATTAAGGGATTGAAATAGTTTGAATATGAAGACTTTGCTGTGTCTGAACACCTTCCCTGAGCTTGAAATGAATCACCTGTGAACTAAAGCTGACGGTGTGTGATACTGAAGAGGTGGTGTGTGTATCAGTGCTGGTGGGTCAATAAGTAGTCAATGAGTTGTTCACTCAAATTCAGAAACCGCCACTGCCACTTTAAGGGGAAACTAGCTTGAGGAAGGAACGTTTGCTGTCAACAAGACTGAAGCCAAGAACAAATTTAACAAACTTTGGAAAGACATTCTCCTTTTCTGCAGGATGTCTTTGTGGTAGGAACATGATTTACATTTTGTGTAAGTACACAAATATGAGTGGCCCCTAGAGTAACAGATATACATAATTCAAAACATGTTGCTGGTAGTAAAGTTCAACACAAAGACATAAGTTGCAGTCTTATGGAGGTGGAAAGTGATTAATCCAAATTAACTGACTTCAAAGTAGTTGGCTCAGAGACGACCGAACTGGCTAAAGCTACTGCTAACGTGCATCCAGGCTAAAGCTAATGCTAGCCTCCCATGTAGAGCTTTAAATCAGTGCATTGTGAGAATGGTTGGCTTGGTTTGTTTTCATCTCTTCTTTCCACTGAATCAAACCAAGGTCTTCCGATAGCAGTAGACGTTAAACTTCTGGTGCAGAGGGGGGAAACCGAAACTACGCACCCCTGGTTCTACCGGCCCGCAGTTAGCCCGGGCCTTAGCGATGGGGTAACGGACGCTCCCGTCAGCCAACCAGCCGGCGTCACAGCGGTCCAATCCCATCAGCCTCCAGGCGGCGTATATCTGACCCACTTTGGCAATTTGGCCGCCGTCATTGTCACAAGCCTGGACCGCCTCTGTGAAGTTCAGCTGCAGTGGGTGTTTTAAGAAGTACACAGTCCCTATAGCAAGAGAGACAGACACATCAAAACATGTTATCACTCAATACTTTGTGACAAGGTGTCAGTTCATTAAAGGGAAACCAAACACAGAGATTACTTTTCAGGTTGGACTGCCATCTACTGGTTAAAAGGATCATATTGCAGTTGCAATCTGCTATTGGCTGATCTTGGTTACCTGTGATGCAGGTTAGCTGTTTTGTAATGGTTTGTCACAGATGGGCCAATAGCAGCTAAGATCAGCCAATAACAGATTGCAGTTGCAATAGCATGCTTTTAACCAGTAGATGTCAGCCCAACCTGAAAAGTATTCTGTTTGGTTTCCCTTTAAGAAACTCATAAGAATATATGCACATCATGCATCACGCTCCAACAATTAATGAATGTTTGATCTGTAAAGGCCAATTTTGCTTATTGAAAAGTGAGAAACATTTGTTTGAGTATTGTTTTTGCACAGAGCATCATCACCTAATCTACATGGAGCCTTATCAAGATCAAGCCATCAAATTATGAACACAACTAAAGTGTGGAAAAGTCCCTGCATCTAATAGAATTTAACAACAAAACTTCCAAACCTGCTTATATTGACTACATTTCTGACTGATGACTGGATCAATGTAATAAATTATTACATTGATATCACCATTAGAAAATGTGCAGTAGAAATGATTAATAAATTATTACATGTGGGTCACCAAACTCAAAGGGAGCATTGGTCTTAAATGCTCCTTTGATGTGTTTTTTTTTGCATCCAAATAAATTCCTGGCAGTTTTTGTTTGATCTTTGCTCTCCATTATGATGATAAAAACGACAAGATCAAATTTCACTCACACAAAGGTATGGCAAGTGCCACACCTTGCCATACCCAACTGATGCTTTGTGATACCATGCACCTGTTGTAAATAGATTAGTAAAGAGATTGTGTCATGTTTTGACTATTTAGGTTTAAAATAGTGCCCACACATACACACACACACACACACACACACACACATACACACACTGACCCTTGACAGAGGCGGAGAAGCAGAAAGCATCAAAGCGGTGGAGGAGTCGATGCCGTTGTCCGTAGCTACGCAATCCAGGAGCTAAGTCCACGCCCCCGCAGCCCTCACGCGGCACTGTGATTGGATACTGCACCGTGCCATCAGCCAACCAGCCGGCGTTACACCAGTCCAGCCCCTCATCCCAAGCTGTGAAGAGCTGCTCAAACGTGGCCAGAGTGGCGTCCTGCTCCTCACACGCCTGCTGGGCCTCCAGGAAGTTGAAATGGTAGCGTCCTTCCTGTGAGAAGTAGGGGAATACCACTCCTATATGGGGGGGGGGGGGGGAGGGTTAATAATGACACTTTGAATGTGCATACACAGCAACACACTCTCAAACACATTTACAGATACTTTTGGGGAGGCAGGCAGGGTGATCTGGTGATTAGAGAGACTGTCCTGTAACTGGAGGGTCAAAAGTTCGATCCCCACAGTAGCCAATGTGCCCATCCTTGAGCAAGACACTGCTCCAGAGGTGCCACTTCTGGTAGCCCGAACAGCCGCAAGATGTCGCTGCAATTTACATGCTTCTTGAGTCTGAACTCGACCCATTTAAAATCTTGGAGGGAATCTTGTCGACATGTGACTGTTTTGAAATTTGTTCTGCACATGCTAGAGGCAGTGCCGGCACGTGCCTCATGGACGCGGAGAGCGGTGCCTGCGGAGGAAGGTGAATGGTCAACTTGGACATGGAATTTTCCATTTCTTTACACATACATCTGTGAGTGCCTATTTTTCACATACATCTGTTTTATATATACTCCCAGAGGAGGACACTGAATCAGATCCCGTCTCCGACCAGCTGCTTCTTGCCGCATGGTATGTGGGAACGAGAATGCAAGATGCAAGTGATTGTAAATAAGTTGCAGTGACATCATGAGTCAGTTCAGGATAGGCTTCTGGTTGCCTTAGCACTCTGACTCCTCTGGTGAAATGTATATACAGTATGTATGCAAGTTTCAGATGGGTATGAAAAGAAACACATTTCTAATTACACTGTAGACTGAATCTAGCACACCACACGTAAATTCTTCAAATTCCTTACTTACCACTTCAACCTCATGAATCCACCTCGCCCATCACACACACACACACACACACACACACACACACACACACACACACACCCCATCCCTCACCCCGCAGCTCCAGATCCACCGTGACGCTCTCGTCCTCCAGACCGTCGATCACCTCACAGCGGTATCGGCCCGTGTCGTTGAGGTGCAGCTCGTTGATCACCAGCGACATGTCCCCCGGCGCCGAGCGGCGCAGGCGCACGCGGCCCCGGAAGCTGCCGTAGCTGCGGTGACGGTTGCCCATGGCGACCATCACCTCGGTTTCCATGGCGGCGGCCGCGGGGGAGGCAGGAGCGTCGACGGCGTTGGCGGGCAGCCAGGACCACTTGACGCGGGTCCGGCGGGGCGTGTTGAGTTCAGGCTCGTAGCGGTAGTGACAGGGAAGAGTGACGCTGCTCCCCCTGGAGGCCGACACCGAAGGCTGCGGGGACTCCACATGCAGACGCACCCCGTTGAAGTAGACTAGAGAGGACAAAATGTGTAAATAACATATCAGTTAATTTTTTTTAGCATGTTTCATCTCCTTGGACTACCTTTTGGTTAGATACATTGCCTAATAACTCAAAAATCCCAACTGTATAATGATGATTAACGAGGTAACCATTATACTTTTTGACCCACAGTACAATTGTTTGGTTACAAAACACTTGAATTATGCTGCATGGAGAAATGTGATGGACATTTTATGCTTTTTTTGTAGTTGTAAAACGATGAAAGCTTGATGACTGGATGACTGAATTGTCATTTTGGGGTGAACTATTCCTTTAAGACTTACTTGGACAACCCCCTATCCAATAGCCAACACACACACACACACACACACACACACACATACAGGGCTAGACCTAGTAAAAACAGAAACCCACATCTATCACCAGCACAGTTTGTTTTGATGACCAGACTGACAGTCTAGGCTCCAAAAATTACATGCTGTCTTCTCCCCACATGTAGGTTAGGGCATCCTGCCAGTCAGCTGTGTTATGATGTATACAAATCATGCAGTACACACACACACACACACACACACACACACAAACTTGCAAAGCTCTCTCTCTCAGACTCACAAACACAAGCACATACACACACACACCCACTCACCCCCCTCTACCATGCCTGGTTTACCAACACCCTGTACCGCCAATCACCCTGAGATACTTCTGCACATACTGTACATACTGTCTTTAGGCTACCTGAAATAGTTGTGGGCTACATTTAACTGGGGGAGTACTTGACAGGGCAGATGCACCACAGTCTATGGCAGGGGTTCTCAAAAGTTTCCATGTCACAGACTCACAAATCTAACATTAGGGCCATGGAGCCCATTGGATCAGATTTTGTCCCAGGAAACCCCATATGGGACGATTTTTGTTACTGTACACTGTTGTTCTATACTGGATATGAGGAGATGAGGAGACGCAAATTGGAATTTTTAATTAGACTGTAACAAAGTTTCTTGGAGGCAGATCTGCTCTGGAGGCAGAAATAATCTCATTGGTTGAGTTTAACCTCAATGGGCGGAGCCAAGAACCACAGTTTTTCTAGCTAAGTAGCATTAGACTAAAACCCAGTGAAAAGGGCAAGGGAGAGGGGAGGCAGTTAATAATATAAAGCCTAGCGCTCCTGCTACTAACTGAAAAAATACATTGTATTCATACTGAGTTATCTAGGTTAGCTAGTTAACCTGACCTTCCAAATTCAAACTAGCCTATAGCTATCTAGACAGTAAGCTAGCTTGGTGACTATCCAAGATATAATGCCATGGTAGTGAATGAATGAAAAAAAAAAAAAAAAAAAAAATCACTGGAGTTATACTTTTTGTTTATATTTTGACCAATGTTCCATATTTGCCAGTTAGTTAGCTAACTTGCGCTCCAAAAAAACGGTGGTTCTTTGGCTCCGCCCATTGAGGTTTAACTCAACCAATGAGATCATTCCTGCCTCCAGAGCAGCTCTGCTTCCGAGAAATGTTAATCTGCCATATGATTAGCATTCATTCTCATTCTTATATGTCTACATTCTCTAATTGGGATAATCTATCTTGAATTAAACTAGAGTGAAATTAAAACTATTCCTAATTTTGTTGGGGAACCCCTGCGACCTTCTCAATGACCTTCAAAGGTCGCCGAACCCCACTTTAAGAACCACTGACACAGGGTCAAATGGAGATCACTGGCAGTACAGGTAGGCTATACACCCCCCCCCCCCCCCCCACACACACACACACACACACACACACACACACACACACACACACACACACACACACACGGGACCTACTCTCTCCGTTGCCGTTGCCGTTAGTGATGTCCTGGTAGTAAAAGCCGTTGTTATACCGGCGGATGCCCTGGCCGCCGGGGACCAGCAGGTACAGCCAGGCGGCCAGCAGGGGGCGCAGGACACGGAGCATGGCGGCTGTCTGGGGCGCTGACTGACACTGCAGAGCCACGGGTAAGAAAATAAATAAATACATAAAATAACACTGACCTCTGATCAGTGTTGGTTGTGTATTCAGCTGTTCTCTCTCTGTTGGGGAAGTCACATATCTACTACTATACAAAAGCCTATTTATGTCACATCAATTAGACATCAAATAGTCACAATTCAATTTAGTCCAATAAAACGTTTTGGCATGAAAGCAGATTAGTGCATGTCAGATATGCACTTTCATTCAGACGAGTTCACATCAATAAACAAAAGAAACAAATAAGACCCTTCCCAAAGTTATCTACAGGCTATTATATATGTATACATTGCAATTGAAAAATAATCACACTATGTTAATAATTAGGTCAAATAGTACGGTAAAAAAAAATGTATACGAGGCTAAAGGGAATTCATTAGGAGACATGATTGACAGTTTGCTTTTGAAGTCAATCAAATTACACACTGATAAACTCGAAATAGTTTTGTTTGATCTTCAATAATGGGAAACGGGAGGAAAAAACATGAGCTGCTGCTGCTTTTAATCATTTTTTCTTTTTACTAATCTTCAAATTCCTCCATGTCTATTTAGAAATCCCGTTAATTTATAGGCTACACTTTACTTGAAGTGCATTTAGATGCAATACAAGAAGATTATAAGCCCGTTAGAAGCAGTGAGAAACTTTTTTCACAATATAATCATGAGACAAACATCAGAAAATCACATTCAGTTTAATATTATATTTTAATTTTACGGTTTCCCCACAAAGTATTCAACCTCCTTAATCTTTTAGACATTGATCTGATTATAACAACTACCATGCACTCAGACTGTGCTTAGGCTATAATGCGGTTATGATGTCTTATAAAGCCTTATGAGCCACTTGAAGTAAAGTGTTACCAAAGCTATCCCTTTACCATCTGAGTTATCCCATCGACTAAAATTCAAGCCCACAGCCTGGTTGAAACATAAATGAACTATCTCAGGCATTCCGCTAAATAAGTTAACGCCTATTCATGGTGGGAAAAAAGCCGTAAAAATCGTCGTAAAAACCGAACTCACTCACAGATAAGCTGCTCTCCGCCCAGCGTGGCTTCAGTTCATCTTCTCGGTATTCTCTGCTCTCTGCTGACCGGACAGTCCTGCCATTGAATAGAGCGCGGGGTGACGTCACGCGACGAGGCATCCCCTTTGAAGTGAGTGGCGCTCGTAAAAGTGACGTCATCCTCATCCAATATGAATATATGAAACAACAAACGATACCAATGCCAGTAGCAGTACTAATACTAATACCAACTAAACAGCTATATTTACACAGCAAATGAGACAAGGACATATAACACTACTATACTAATGACAATATAATACTAATAAAAAAACATGCAACACTAATTGTGATACTAATGCAAATACTAATGCTGATGATACATACCAGTACTAATAACAAACTAAACAGCTATATTTGATGAACAAATTAACATACTGTATAATGATAATAGTGACACCAACACTAATACAACTACCAATACTCATACTCATACTAATACTAAGACTAACACTGTAACACCATATGAGCCCATCTTGCACCCAGATGTATCCTGACTGTTACTCATGTGGGCTAAAGTTAATGGGGGTCATGTTGGCCCAGTTTGGCCCCTTTCTAAACCCAGCCACACTAAAACCCCACTAAACACTCCCAACAAACACCAGTGGCTCCTCAGTGGAACCTGCAGACAAACCCAATCAAGGCCCATTTCTCTTTCTTTAACCCAAATGGGAAAAGCTGGCTGTGTAATACATGGTAACACCTATAACTGTACAGGAGTTAAACAGCTTCATGTAAACATTCTTTCACAGCAGTAGTAATGCCGTGACAATTTTATTAGGGTTTGTTCTGTTCAAAAGGAAGAAAGAAAAAATACTGATCAACAGTTTACAATGCAGGTGTATTTTTACTGCCTTTTTTCTGCATGATGCAACCCAGCATGCTCCGACTCTGAGCTAAGATGTGAAGAGATTTTCAGAATATGAATCAGGGCTTAAATGTCTAATATAAAAATCTGTGTTTGTAAGTTGCCCTGGAAATGTCACTGAAATATGGAAAAAATGTAAAAATTTGAAATGTGGTATGTTGGAGAAATCTTGTAAACAAGAAAACCCAGTAATTATTCTGCACATTGTGTTTGATCCAATACAAACACTGACAAATAATGAAAGTTGCTTATTATGTTCAGATCATAACTTTTCAAACAGAAGCATTATCAAAACTACAGGTTAAAGCTGCCAACTCCTGTATTTCTGGTATGTTGAGGCTGATTAAGCATATTCCATGCCCGTGTTTTGCCACGGCCTCAAATAACGGCACAAATATTGCCACATGAACTCGTATTTCAGTCATGAGCTGAAATAATAGCAGCCGTGGTGGAAAACAAAAGCAATTCCAGTTCTCCGCTGGGGCCGAGGAGAATGTGCCACTCCGCCGCCCCGACAGCTGAGTGAAGGCTGCTTATCACGCTGCAGATGGGAGCTGCCCTCCTGACACACACACACACACACACACACTCTCACACACACACACACACACACACACTGCAGCCCATAGAGCTCTGGAGGAGACATGGGCACACACACACACACCCTCTCTCTGTTTCTCTCTCTTTCACACACTTAAGCTGTCAAATTTCAACCTTCCACACTGTTTCTCTCTCTTTCTCTCTCTCTGTCTCTCTCTCTCTCCCTCTCTCACACACACACACACACACACAAACACACACACTCACTCACAGACACAGACACACACTTTGTTTCTTTCTCTTTCACACACTTGCACTGTCAAATTTCAACCTTCCACACTGTTTCTCTCTCTGTCTCTCTCTCTCTCTGTCTCTCTCTCTCTCTCACACACACACACACATACACACACACACACACACACACACACATAGAAACACCCTCCCTCTCCCATCCCTCAGAAGAGCCACACCACTCAAACGCCCCAGAAACCATGAAGTCCTGCAGCTCTTTGAGCCCCGCACGCTATGGTTTCCTCTGCGGTTCGCCCTCTGTTTTTCTAGTGTGACTGACTGACATCCAGCAGACATAATAGAAACTCTAGACCACCACTATTTGGGGTGGAGGGAATGGGGATATGGGTGGGGTGGGGGGGGGTGGGGGGGGGGGGGGGGGTTAGGGTTAGGGTTATGGTTAGGGGGGTTGAGGAAAAAGCTGCCTCAAGCCCCCGGAAAACAACCAGGATGTCAGGGGTTTCATTCCAAATCGCTGTTATGGTCAATGTGGGAAAATGATCAAAACACTGATCAGTCAATATGTTGATTTACTGTTGTCTCACACTTACTGCAACATATCCTAAATATGAAGTGGAATGACTTATTTCTAATATTGATTCCAGTTTCAAAATAACATTATTTGGTAAGCAACGATCTCACTAGTTAATTACTTTAACAGTATTCCATAATATGTTTCCCTTTCATTCCAGCAGTCATGCCAAATTATCCCACTCTCTTTCTCTCTTCATCTCCCTCTCTCTCTCTCTTTCTCTCTATCAGTCTTGTTTTGACCTCGTCTCCTCCTCCCACCTCTCTGCCCAAACCTGATCATCATCTCCACTCCCTTCCCTCCATCCTTTCATCCTCGCTATTCCTCCTTTTCTCTCTTCCTTTCCCTGTTCTGCCTTTCTGCTCCTTCACATCCTCGTTGCCACAACCTCATTCCTCCACATCTCCTGTTTGTCTGTCCAATACTTCTACTACTAGTGTTGTCTACTACTACTATTGCACTTTTCTCAAGAACAACACAGTTACATGGTGTTGCAATGAAACATCTGATCTGCCTTTTCATCTCCTTTCATCAGCTGCAACACAGTCTCAATAATTCTTATGAACACAGATTACGTGTTTTGGACAATTTATATGAAGATGATGCTCTTCCACCATGAAAGGATTATGTGACAGTAGCACAAACTGGAGACACCATTCACTTCACCTGTTCATCATGTAAAATGGGTAGCAAACAGTTAAGTTTAGGCAAGTAAAGGTAAAGCTTAGGGTTAAGGTTAGGCAGCTAAAACAATCTGGTTAAGGTTAGGTTAAGGTTTTGATTAAATGGTTAAACATTTCTATTTCAGCATCAAACTGCTGCCTGTTTCTAGTCATGTCTCTCTAACATAATACTTTTGTGGTGGTGTGGTGATTTGCCTTTTAAGACACTGTCGTCATCTTCATCGTCACAACATTTCATGAGACCAGGCTGATCCTTTCATGCTAAACCTTCCTCTCCTCTGATAACAGCCTTCCCTTCCTTTTCCCTTTCCCTCCCTCCATCATTCCGCCTGCCTTTTTTTTTTCTCTCTCTCTCTCTCTCTCTCCACCCACTTCCCTGCAACATTTACCTTAACATCTGAAATTTGGGTTTCTAAACTAAATATTTATAATAGGTAAAAAATGTGCTTGGCAAGAAAATTGTTGTTTCCAGCTGTATAATAAAGTCTGGAGTTTCCTTTTATTTTGAACTTTAAACAAGAAAAATCTGTTTAGATGCCTTTAAAGGGAATTTCAAGGCTTTTAGAAGCCGGTCCTTTTTCTCAATAATTACTAAAATTGTTTGGACGTTTGAAAAGTTTTCATATATCGCTTACGAGTCCTCTGAAACAGCTCCACAAGTAATTGTTCCTTTTACAACAGCTTATGGATATAAAGAGAGCGGTTTGCAAGCAAGGAGAGAAGTTATTTTATTCCCAAATGATAATGAAACTGTCATAAGATTTGTCTTAAGAGGGATCATGATTAGTCATCAACAGAACAAGCTTTTAAAAAACCTGAAACTTCCCTTTAACCTGACTGTTTCTCCAGCCCCCACTCAGCCAGTGTGACAAGCATTTCCCCTCCCTGTGTGTCTCCAAGCCATTATCTCCCAGTGCGTTTGAAGAGACCAGCCACTGCTCTTCCCAAAGCCCCAGATGAAAGCTTTTGGCCTGGGGCCCCAAATACCAACAGCCCCTGTGAACTGCTGGGTGACTGAGGCGTCTGAGGGCTGTAATTTCTGCAGCCAGCAGCATTCAGGCCCAGGGAGGCGAGTTTGGCTTGGACCTGCAGCCCAGAGAGGAGACATGAAAGGAGAATAGATGAGTGTGAACGTGTGTGTGTGTGTGTGTGTGTGTGTGTGTGTGTGTGTGTGTGTGTGTGTGTGTGTGTGAGAGTTGTGGTGGTTTGATTGAAGAGCCCAGCGGTTGATCGTGTCAGTATGAACAGTCATGCTGTCATTAGCAGAAACTCCTCACAGAGAGCACTGTTAGTCACTAAAGGTGTGTGTATGTGTGTGTCCGTGTGTGTGTGTGTGTGTGTGTGTGTGTGTGTGTGTGTGTGTGTGAGACGTGTCAGCTTGACTCAAATGATTAGAGAGGATGCCTTCAATAAAAGGCCAACTTCAGAGTGAAATGCAGGGCAGAGGGTGACAGCTTTCAAGTTGATTAAAAGATAGAGAACAAAATGAGCTGTAATGACAAATAAACACTATAATTTCACTTCTTTTTTGTTATTCAATGACGCAAGTTCTGCACCAACAAAACATAAAATGCAGAAAATAGGATAAACTTGTGAACATGACAATGGAAAAGCTCTTCATCTACTGTCAAATCACACAAGCAGAAATACCAGCGGGGTTTTTTTCCCTCTAGGAGACTTTATTCTTGGAAATTTTATTTGTGTTGGTGCATACCTGACCTAAAATAGCAGTTGTTTTCCAGGAGTGGATCCTTCCTGAAGAAGCCTCTGGTTCCTCTAGTTTCCTGCCTCCTCTGGCACGACGCTCCTCTTTCCCCGGCCAGCTGTCAGATGAGGAAACCAAACAGAAGAGAAGAAGCCTGGCACAGCGGTGATGGAGCTGCACTCAATCAAATCACATTCCCTGAATTTTCCATGACAGCTCTAGGACATATTGCCCAATTTACATAGGAAATATTTGTCAGCATCCATGTTGCGATGTGGCATTTTTGTGTTGAATAACTGTGTTGACTGTCCCAAGTCTTGTTCTGGCCGACTACAACTAACACTTGAGACTTAAGAAATCAGCAGATTTGTAGTTGCTTTTATTTCCTTCAAAGAAAACTAGATGTACGAGCGGCTAAGCTCTATAAACACTTTACTGGTTTAAAAATAAGAATTTGAACATATTTTCATGACATTTCCACAACTTCTTGGATGAATGTATCATTTCCCATAACTCTTCCAGGCCTGGAAAACACAATTTTCATATTTCATTAAATTTTGAGGTTTTCCATGACCGTGGGAACCCTAAATCTTGGAACTGCTCATAGTTTCTTCCTCTGATAGCAGAGTAGAACATTCTGGGAAAAAGATGTGTCTGTTTCTTACAGGGAATAATACATTGCCCATAAATAACTGATATTTATTGCTCAATTATTAAACACAGATGATTACATCCTCTAAAATCTTACTGTTTTGTTAGAAATGGGTGGCACAGTGAGTAGTGAGACGGTTTGAAGCCTCTGTCTCGGCCAGCTCCGCTCTGCTGAAGTGTCTTTGAGCAAAAAACACCGAATCTCTACCAGCTGCAGGTTTCTGTTCTGTATCTGACCCTGACCTCTGACCTCCCTGTGGAGGGGCCAAGCAAAAAGTGAATTTTCCTGCAGGGATCAATAAAGTATCACATTATTACCGCCAAATCTGGCAACACAAAGGAATCATCAGGGATTTACAAAGACCTTGGGCAATTCTGCCGAGACACTGCAGAGGTACAGCTGACCCAATCTGGCAACCCAGCCCTTAGAAATGTTGATTGGCGCAATTTAAAGGAGTAATAGACACAAACAAAACAATCAGCACTCCATTGGACCTTGGTTCAACTACTGTATGAACCGCCTTCCTCAAGCTGTAAAGAGGAAAGGACAACAGGCAGGCAAGACATAATGGAGATTTAAAAGGGGCACAGAGGAGAAAGCCGTCATTAGGTCCTTTAACACTAAAAACTTTAACACTAAAACTGCTGGAACCTCCAGAGGAAAAACAGCTGCTCTGTTGGGGAAGCTGGTAACTACATGGAGATTATATGACAACCCTTGTCTTACATGATAATTACCTAGTATTTACTAATTTAGCACTCATAAGGCAAGACAGACTTTGGCTAACTCTGCTGGATTTTCCCTGTATCACTTTGTGCCAAAACACTGCACAAAAACGAATCCACCAAAACAGCAAAGTGGCTCCTCCATCGCTGTGGAAGATAATTCAGCCTCCACACGGCGTCACAGGGTGAATTTATATCCATATGACTGTGCGGCTCAAAGAGATACAAAGAGATTTTTCCACTTTAGTGTGACCTCCACAGAAATGTAATGAGAGGGGGGGGGTTTGTGCCCTCCGTGGGTGAAGATACCTTTAGAAGATTGCATCGCAGCAGAAAGGGAGATTAGGCCCCGAGGGTGTATAAATGCTAAATAGGCAAAACGGCCCACAATGCCCTGCGCTTTTGATCCTCCACCTTTTTAAAATGGAAAACGGCTCCAATGAATTCAGTGCTGCGATTAATATCTTTAATCCTAAGTATTCCACTCCACAATATACAGGTAAAGCCTATTGCTGTGCCATTCAACCCAGTTAGAATCAATTACACCAGTCTTTCTGTCCGTTTTTAAATTCTTTATTTATTCTTCATCTTAAGATACAAAGGCCAAACATAAGGGAATCCTCTTAAGAAACATATACATGAAGAAAACAAAAAAAAAAAAAGCTTCAAATCCAGTCAAAATACTGTCAGGTCTACAGTCAGTATAGCAAGAAATGAACTCTCATAATACCATAAAAACACATCAATGTCATTTTTTTTTTTTTTTTTTTTAAATCGATCAATCATAGAAAACCTGAACAGGAGGGAAACAAGATATCTACAATAACGTGAATGTTGATAAACGCCTAGAAAAAAAATAAAAAGCTATGTCACCGATAAATCCAAATCAATTCAACTGAAACTGAGAAATCCTAGTCAGTACAACGCATGCAGACTTGGATAACATTAGGCGACTGCTTTTGGAACCGTCTGCAACAATAATAAATATTGTACAGTGTTTGACACTAGCATCCATCCACAACCTCTCAGTGGCACCTCTATCCCCCCCCCCCCCCGTGCATTTCTAAGTACGTTGCCCCCTGTTTTGCAGCGACCTACGCTATGAATTAATATTCATTCTCATCAAAACTAATACAGTATAATATTGCACAAGCCCATAATTCATAATTCATGGGGTGGAAAGGTTTAGAATACTGTGACTGGGGCGACAGAAGCGGATGATATGGCGTACGGTCGTGCCGCTTGTCCAGTGGAACCGTAAAAAATCAGATTTAATTTGGTTTCTCTCTTACAGTCTTATCAGCGGGGCCACAGCTTTCAACCGGCTGCATAATTTTGGACCCGAAAAACGGATGGCAACGGCTGTGTCTGCTGCAAACATTTACATCAACTCATCTGAACAGATCACGGTAACAAAAAATAAAAAATAAAAAATAAAAAGTATGGTATATATATGTACATCACGTGGTAACACTAGACTGCTGAACAGAGGGATTTACCCAGTTTTTGATAACCTACGCCGCTGAAAAGCTTTTCTATGCAGGGTGAACAAAGAAACCAAATCATCAAACTGAGTCTTTTTTTTTTTTTTCGCCGCCACTTGTAATAATTAATATGTTTTACCGTTTGTTTTTCAACGCAAAATACTGTTTTTGGTTTCCCGATATTCCAACTGTACAAAACACAAACATCAAAATTTGAAAAGTGCCGTTAAAAGTAAAGTGAAAATGGGCGTGAAACACACGTGAAAGCACAGCCAAGTGAGTAAATATCTAGGGGGTTTGTGGTGTGTCTTAATGACGAGCCTTTCAGTAGCAAATATGCCTCGAACCAAGACGGTAACATCCATCAGTACTCCTACACACGCAGCCTCTTCACCGTTTTTTCATCTCTCAGTTTACAATGCTAGTCAATTAGTGATAAACACATTACTTTGATTATTTATTTGATTCTGTTGTTCTAGCAAAAGACCAGGATGATGCACAACACCAAGGTGAAAGCAGTCTATCATTCCAAAGGTTTTTTTTCTAGGAATCTGGAAAAAATAAATCAAGTTGTTCAGAACTACAGAAGTGGTTTTGAGAATCACGAGTTCACGTTTATCCTACAAACCTCTCCACACATGCTTCTTCTCCTAATCCCTCTACTTGAAAAAAGACACGACTGATTAATGAGACGTTTACTGTAATTTACTAGACTAATCAACCACCATAAATGTGACTTCTTTTTTTTTTTTAAATAATCCACCTCATGAACATTTGAGACACCAGCTGCTGTAGCAGCCAATAACACAGCACCTACTGATAATGCAATCACTGCCTTTGATGTTATAAAACTAAATATAATAAAGCTGATAAAGTCATTATAAAATCCTGAAATGATGATGTAGAAGCAGTATCGCCAATATTGTATCGATTCACTGACTGGTGATAACATGTTTTGGCTGAATAATGTTGAGAATTTAATACATTAGTTACTGATAATTACATTGAGCAGGTAATCATTTTTTGGTTGAATAATGTAATATCAATCCATGATATAATAGCACACTCAAATCTCAGTAAATGGCTTTTATTTATTGCCTCAAGTGCAATAAAGCGTAACACTTCAGCTCGTTTCTCTTTGCTATGGTCCAAACTCTTTTTTTTTGTCCTGCCAGTGTTTATAGCGCACTCTTTGCCAACGGGGGTTTAAATTGTCTCCTCTAGCTTTAGGCTCACATCCATTTGGCCCTGAAATTACTCATTATATCCGGAATTCATAGAGGTGTACTGTCTTCGGTCTGTCTTTCTGTGTGTTTTTCATGTCAGTCCACCATATATTTTTCAAAAAAATAAAGAAAGAGAACAAAAACCAGAGGGCCAGTTGGCAGCAAATTGAATCCATGACCCTGATTTGGCCTAAAGAGGTGCAATGAGGGTGCGGCCTCTCACAGAATTAGACATAACTCTGTTAAAGTGGGTCCAGGTGTTGGTACGCATGTTCATTAAAGGTATGGAACCATGTAAATAGAGGGATTTTAGCTCTTATGTTATTGGCTGCTACACACATATATATATATATTTTTTTTACTTCTTAAGTCTTATTTCTTTTTAAATCTTATTGAATACAATGTTCACACCATGGATGTTGCCATCTTAAGCAGCTCAACCACATGTAGGAAAGAAAAAACAAGTCAAATATGAACTGAGGATCATTTCTGTCCAAACCACTGCAGGGAAATAGTAGGATTACTGTACCACACACGGCTATCGTTAACGGGATACCTTGAGAATTTTAGTATTAAGTTATTTTTCCTCAA
Organism: Centroberyx affinis; assembly: GCF_046629955.1. Lineage (NCBI taxonomy): Eukaryota > Metazoa > Chordata > Actinopteri > Beryciformes > Berycidae > Centroberyx > Centroberyx affinis. The sequence continues at coordinate 93,175 of NW_027282241.1, forward strand.
CACACTTGTCAAAATATGAACAGATGATATGAATTTGTAAGCTTAAAAATGGCTTCCACACTGAGAGCAACAGGCACGCTACCCGCCGGTTTCCATGAGGAAAACCTGGTTTATGTGCCAGTGGAGTGAAATTAAGTTTGGCGACGTGCCGATTCACTTTTTCCCCCGTGAAGAAAAATAACCAACCAAAATCCCCAAACTGTCAGCGTATCCCTTTAATATTCTGTCTGTTGAGGGGGAGATAAAGTGTTCAGGTGTAGGACGTGTGCAAGCTAGTTAAATGGAGCTTTATGTACATCACCAGCCGTGGGTCTTGGAGGTTTCAATGTCCCAGGTAGAACTGATCCAGGTTCAGAGTCCAGACAGCACCAGCTGACTCAGCAGTAGTCCGTTACCCCTAACCCCTGACCTGGGATCAGAGACTCACCACCTTTGAACTAGACAGGAGGTGGGATAAGAGCTGAACAAACAAACAACGCACACTTCCTGTCTTCTTTCCTGGATGTGATCACAGATCTAGTGCAGCTAGACCGGTGTTCCCGTCACGCGTTGCTTATTTTAAACCAAACAGACCGAGTGATCTATCCAGGAAGTGAGCGAAGAGGGAAGTCTGACCCCCGGTAACAGAGGTTAGGGGTAACCTCTCCCACCTCCAACCAGCCGGGGTTAGGGTGGCGGTGTGCTACTCTGGTGTTTGCTGCCCCCTAGGGCTGAGAGCAAGGCAGTGCAGGCGTGGCTCAGGAGGGAACGAGGGGAGGAGGAGGAGGAGGAGGAGAAGAGGAGGGGTGATGGGGAGGGGAGGAGGAGGAGGAGGTAGAGGAAAGAGTGGGGGGAGGAATCGAGGGCGGGCGGCGCTACTCGTCGCAGCCCAGCAGCTCCATCCGCAGGGTGATGCGGTCGTGCCACGCCCACGGCAGCACGCGCACGTAGCGGGCGTAGAACGGCGGCTCGAAGATGTTCTTTTTGTGGACGTTGTTGTCGCCGTTGCCTGGGAAGATCTGGAAAGAGGACAGCACTTGTTGGACCAATTATCATATAATCTACATAACAAAAGGTGTAAGTGTTTTTTGATACTGCTCCTTTATTAGATGACCAAATATTAACAAGGAGAATACCAGCGTCATTTAGAGTTACAGCACATTTACTACTGTCTACGCCTAGTTTACATTTCCCCCCACTCATTTTGCAACGCATGCTGTATGTAATTAGATTTTTTTTAACATTTACTCATTTTTCATCTTTTTACAAATACAAACTTTAGAGAGTCAAACCTAATTTGAAATTAACTGCTGCTGATGTGACAATAAAGTTTGTAAGGAGACATGTATTTAAGGGATTATTTCCTGGAGGAGACTTCCACTGGGTGTCAGCTGATTGACAGTAAGAAGAGCGTAACTTAATGCAGCACTGGTATGAGAAACAGAAACTTTGGCAAGACCAAAATAAGGCTTCATGTTCCCTGTGATGGATTCTCTCGCTCTGTGGAAGTTGTTTTTCATGATGTTTAAGAATGAATGGCAGCAACTCGCTTCTTCTGAAGAGAGGAACATGAGCCTTGATATCTCTAACTACACCGACTGTGTGCAGACACCAGTAGAAATAATGGAAAGGAGAGGGGGTCCTAGACCACTGGCACAAACTTAAAATCAAACAAAAGCCTAAACAAAACAGTATTATCCTGTAAAAGATGGGTTTAAGTCAGATAGGAGACTGAACTTCAATGATAAAAGCTTCATGAACTGAACCAGGGCAAACTGTCACAGGTCCAAATCCTTGACTTTATCTCTCCATTTGGCCCGTTTTGTTGTATACCGATGCACATCTGGCAGGTAAATTGGTTTTTGGATGCAATATAAAGATTAGGAATGAAAGGATACAGACTACTAATCAAGCCCAATGTCAGCATAATTGGTTCCAGGTGTGTAGAGAAGTCAGCTGTAACCTTAACTATCACTCATTTCCTGTTTTTAACTTTTCCTTGAAGAACACAAAAACAAACAACATTATGGCCAAGCCTGTATTCTTCACTTTTGTTATTAGGACTAGATCATGGTATTTTTTCTTTGTCCCCGTATGTTTGACTGCTGTTATTTTGCTTGACATTATAATGCTGAAAACTATTTTTTTCCATTTTTTTTGTCCTTTTATTCATACATTTCCACATAATATGTTAATTTCCGTTTGCTTATTTTGCTTATTTGCTATATTTGTATTTATTTTCTATTTTATTCCTTAAAGTATCCTATCATTTTGCCGCTGCAATTTCTCCACAGTGATCATTTGACTTTAATTTGTATTTAATCTTATTCTGACGTGTGAGAGTTTGTGTTTCTGGGCTCGGCTGGACTGACCTTGTCCATGTTGGTCTCGTCCTTCACCAGGGTCCAGGACTGTCCGTCGTCGCTGTGCGCTATTTTGAAGGCGCTGACAAACTGGACGGAGCCGAAGTCCTTGGCCCCCTGGGTGACGATACCTGTGATCCTCTTGGGAGACTCCAAGTCCACCTGAGGACATGAAGAGGCTTGACGTTACAAACAGAGCGGTGGGCAAACAACAGTGTGCATGGTTGAGTCACATAACAACGCAAACTAAACTTTAAACTGCGCTTCAGAAGCCCCACATGTAAAACAAACAGAAGAAAGATTGGTTTTACTCCAGAAGACTTGTAAAGATGTAAAGTCTATATGCTGTGTCTTTCACACAGGATATAGACTGATAAATGCACTCGCACTTTGGACAAAATTGCATAATATCTATGAATATACTGTATTTTTATTTATGTTGTCTTGCATTGCTTTTGCACTTTGGTCCAGAGAGGAACGACCTTTCGTTCTGCTGTATGTTTTGCATATATGGCGGAATGACAATAAACTTGAACTTGAAAATAGAATAATAATATAATGTAAAAGTAAAACTGGGTGTACGTTGAATCACTATTGCATTATATCAATTGGTGATAGAGGATAGCAAAACATATGTTTATTTATATGTAAATGTTTCAGATTATTACTTTAACCCCCATGTCATACCTGCACAGGTATGACAAATCTAATTATTGCATAGACAAATAGGCCTAAAACATCCTCTGATTACAGTTTCACAAAGTTTTTAAGCCTATTTGTCTATGCAATAATTCGTTTTTTTTTGTTTTTTTTTAACTACCCAGAGATTTAATCCCATTAGCTGCAGCCCTGCCCTGCCCCCCCCCCCCCCCGCCCCCCCGCCCCCCCGCCGCCTCTACCTGCAGCCACTCGGATCGGTTGGTGGTGGCGGCGGTCCAGGCGTTGGTCTTGCCCTGCTTGTCCAGCCGGGCGTAGTGCGGGTGCCAGGTGAAGGCCTCGATGCCCCAGGTGCGGAAGGTGCTGGAAGCCGTGATCTGGCGGTCCGACACCAGCCGGGACTTCATGCCCATCGGCTCCGAACAACCTGCCGTGTTTGAATACACTGCGGAGGTGAGACCAGGCGAGGAGAGACAGAGGCAGAGACAGAGAAAAGGGAAGGAACGGAAAGAGAAAGAGAAAGAGAAAGAGAGAGAAAGTATGATAGACAGGGGACGGACAGGAAGCGGCCAAGGCCAGCCAGCCAGCGGAGTGAGGCAGCAGACAGACGGACAGAGACGATGATGTGGAAGACCACAGTGATAGATGCAACAGAAGAGATATGCCATGCAGATGAATGGGCAGAATGAGGCTGACTTGTCTGACATGACAGAAACAAAGAGCGCATTCAACTCTTTGTTTCTACAACTATGGTCCAAGTTGATCAAACCCACATTCATTATGGAGTTAAACAGAGATCCTCCACTGTTCTGTAGTTTACCCTCAAAGTCACAATCATTTCACATCTAAAGAGTATACAGCCAAAACATCAAACAAATACTTATATAATCAATAAGGCTCTAAGTCTTTTTGGTAAGAGTGTAAGGGCCCTATTTAAACGATCCATGGCGCATGGTCTAAAGCACATGTGCATTTAGGGCGTGTCCAAATCCAAATTGCTAGTTAAACGACGCACAATGTGGGCGCAAAGTAAGGCTCAGGGCGCAAAGGGGTTGTACTAAGTCCCTTAATTAATCATAGGTGTGTTTTGGGTGTAACATGAACTCAACCAATCAGAGTGTCATCTCCCATTCCCTTCAAGAGCCAGGTGCGCTTGCACCTTGGCACATTGCTATTTAAAATGGCGGATTCGGCAAGTTGGAGAAACAAACGGTTTTCTGCTGAGGAAACCGATCTGCTCGTGTGCGATGGCGATGTGTGTGTGTGTTGTGCGTCGGGTGAAGGTAAGATGCCTTTGCAGTTAATTTTCATGACTTTGTTGGGCTGTGCTTTTTACATGTTTACTGTGTTGTTTTTCTTGGTTGTAGGTTGCGTATTTAGCAATTTGCAATGTGTAATGATGGTTAACGAGACATGCACGTTTGGCACTGCATAATGGTGAAAGCATATGGCAATTTGGCAACAAAACGCATGTCAGGAACAAAGTAAAGTGCAAATTTTCATAGTCGATGATCCCATTTTTCTATTTTGCATGGTAAAGCTGTGTGTGTGTCTGAGAGAGAGGCAGCTTTCCGCTGCCTCAAGATAGCAATGCACCAACAATGCGCCTGACCACACCTCATTTTAAGACCAACACGCCCATGGGCGCAAAGATGGGGCAAGTACATCTGCTATTTAAACAACATGGGCGCTGGGCGTGAAAATGACAACTGTGTCGGTTGGAAACTAGCAATGACACTTGCGCTGCACTCTGCGCCGCTTTCGTTTTACAATACTGTTTTCATACTATTGTTTTGCACTTGAATGATTCAATCAGTGAAATTTAGTACTTTTTGACAATAAAATCAAAACCAAGTTGTTTTGGTAATGTCTTTTCCAAATCTTTCTTCTTACATTATCAGTAAATGAAGAGTTTTAAATTGACATATCCAACCTTTGAAAAATGCTAACACCTCATAATTAATCAACTCTGGTGATTTTTTTTAAGGATAGAAGTCTTTGTTGACAAAATTATAATTATTTGACACCGTGGACCTTCTGTATATTGGAGGAATAATTCACTCTTTTTTTTTCTAAATTTGATATATAGCATTTTGGATTACAACTCTACTTACTTTTAGCTAATGAAGCCTGTTTGTCTGGGATTGGAGAAGGACCAAAACAGACTCAGACAACACATGCATGTTGGGATTTCAAGCCAGAGAGACGTGTGTGTGTGACCCCAAACCAAAACAAGCTACAAATACAACAAACTTGCAATCATGCACAAACCGGAAAGCATGCCTGACGGGAGAGGAACAGACAATATCTGATCACTGTTAGACAAACATCAAGAGAGACGAACATCCGCCAGTGTAATGAGGCCGGCAAGTTGGCAAGAGCCACACTGGCTTCTGATAAAAGGAACAGCGAGATGAACAGACATTTGTTGCAGCAGAAAAGGCTTAAAAGAACCAAACATTGTGTTGGCCTGCTGGGACGACAACATTTAGATGATGAATATGACTAACACTTTCTCTAGATCCAAAAAAAGTCTCTGAATCATTTGTACCCTATGTATCCTTGCCAATATTTCCATAGCAAAATATGTCCATGTGGTCTTAATAAATGAGTTGAAGGATCATCTTGGAACAGCCTTGGATAGGCAGCAACGATGTCGCTGTGAGTGTTGAAATCAGAGCCTTTGAATTATGATCAATCGCCGAGTGTGGGACTAAAAATGATTAGCGAGGAAACATTCAGGGTGGGAAAATGACTCCAAACACCAGCTGAATGGCTATTAGACAGTTATGTTCCTGCCTTGGTAACAATGCTTCCCACCTGGGGGTTCGACTGAAGCTTGGTTCAGTCGCTACAAAAAGTCAACAAACTGGAAACAAGCAATATGCGGATGCACATGAAGTTTGTGTGTGTGTGTGTGTGTGTGTGTGTTTACCGTTGATCTCACAGCCCACCAGCTCCATGCGCAGGGTGCAGGCCTTGCGACACACTACGGGGATGATGCGGAGGAACTGGGCGATGATTGGCGGGTCAAACAGGTTGGTCTTGGTGCCGTCGTTGTCCCCATTCCCCACAAACACCTACAAGACAAGGGGATAGTTAGCAAAATGTTTCTACTGCACTATTATCAATATTATTATTATTATTTTTAGCAGTAGTAGTAGTAGTGGTAGTATTTCATGCAGAATTTTTGATGTATTCCCAACAAACCACAAAGAATTTATAGTATGATCTAAAGCAAGAACTTTTTTTCTTTGTATCTCTTTTTTCCATAAGAGTTCATAAACAAACTCAAACTGCACTTGTCTGATCAACACTAAACATATCAAAGAGACTTTTCCCCGTAAAAGAATACTACTGTACAACTTTATCACTTGTACTACAAATTCAAAACATTTATTTTACTTGAAGATTGATGTAGTTGGCCATGCTTATGGTGAAAGACAGAATTCTGCTCATAATCTTAACATGGTTGTGAGTGAGAGTGCATATGATTGATTCGTGTATAGAATCTCAGCTTGCTGCTCCCTCTAGTGGTTCATTTCTGTCTTTTGGAAATGAGGTGCCCTGCTGGGTGTCTGTTCTGCCTGTTGAGGTTGATGTGCCACCTAAACCGCTGCTCTAGTCTCTGTTAGTAATCCCCATGTCTCCCAATTCCCCTCTTTCCCTTTGAGTCGACTGCCATATCTGCACTGCTGTATCTTTCAATATGGCAAAGGCAAAAATAAGTTGTGTTGCACTACTGTATGTTGAGGTGGGCTGCACTGTACTGTGTTGTGTCATGCTGTGTTGTGTCGTGCTGTGCTCTGCTCTCACATGGTCCTTCCTCTGTCCGTCCGGTCTGTACATGGTGTAGGTCCTGCCGTCCAGGCTGGACGCCACCTTGAAGGCCTTGATGAACTCTGCTGTTCCCATGCGGCTGGCGCCCTGCGTCACGATGCCTGTAAAGCGCATCTTCCTCTGCATGTTGATCTGGGATCGCGGTAAGACAGCCGACATGAGTTATGAATTTAAATAGTCCAAAACACACAACAGCAAACGGTCTCCTTCTCCCAAGACAGACCTTCCATCCCCATAGGGGTTCAACCAAAACATCAAGTGATACAAAGTGAATCCAGGCAATGCAGGGATGGCAGATACTTTTCAACATTTCATAGACATTTTCATGACTATCATCCTAAAGGTGAATCGAACTAGTTTACCCTTCCAACTGAGCCACAGAGGACTACACCTTTAGGCACTAGCCAGCCTCACCCAAAGCCATCTGAACAAACGGTGAGAATGAGATGTGTGGAGCGGTTTTTATCCCCCAATAATTCAACTTTTACTTCCTAGAAATACATTTTGTTGCCAAGCAATATCAGCCCCAACTATTCACTGGCAGGAAATGTATTTCTAGCCTGGTAATATTGGCAGCATAAACATTTCTGGGTCCGGGATCTAGAAAAACTGAATGACTGGAGGTTTAGAATACTTCCAGTCCCCTAATCCTCTGTTTATCCATCCACCTACCTACTCAACTGCCATCCATCTGTTACCTATCTTCGTACTGTATCTTGTGTCTCACCTCTATCCATGGGTTCCTGTCGTGTGCGGCGGCGGTCCAGGCGTTGACCAGGCCCTTGTTGTTCAGGCGGGCCAGCTCAGGACCCCAACGCTGCAGGCCCAGAAGGCCGTAGTGGACCGACGAGGCCGAGATCTGGGACTCCGCGATCCCCCCTCCCTCCATGCCCAGCAGGGAAATACAGCCTGGAGAGGGGGGGACCGAATCAGAATCAACTTATTCACAAAGTAGAATACATGGACAGGAATTAGTCTTGGTGGCTTTACATGCATTCAGTGTCCTATCACTAGTTCAGGGCTCCCACCGTGGCCTTGATGCAAAAATTCAATGACGTCTAGATTCAGGCAACATGGCATACAGTATAATGAGAAACTAACTGCTTCTGACAACTTCAAGTACATCAATTTTAATACTGATTTTGAAACTATTTTTTTTTTTACGTTTTGATACCTTTTCTTTGTTGAATGAAAGCAATATTTCATGCCTTCTGCTTTTCTGAATAGAATTAGACCCTGTGCATTTGATTTCCCCAGTAGAAATGCCAATAAATCTGAAGACAACTTGCCATCCACTTTGAAGCTTTCTGGTACGTTTTGACTGAAAATTGTGAGACTAGGGCTGCAACTAACGATTATTTTCATTGTCGATCAATCTGTTGATTATTTTCTCGATTAATCGATTAGTTGGTCTATAAAATGTCAGAAAAGGGTAAAAAATGTCGATCAGTGTTTCCCAAAGCCCAAGATGACGTCCTCAAATGTCTTGTTTTGTCCACAACCCAAAGATGTTCAGTTTACTGTCATAGAGGAGTAAAGAAACCAGAAAATATTCACATTTAAGAAGCTGGAATCAGAGAATTTTGACTTATTTTTCTTAAAAAATTACTCAAACCGATTAATCGATTATCAAAATAGTTGCCGATTAATTTAATAGTTGACAACTAATCAATTAATCGATTAATCGTTGCAGCTCTATGTGAGACACTAAAAACTGGTGCAGTACCAACCAATAAGTATCGTTTTGTTTTCAATACATGGGATAGTCATACATATTTTGCGAATATATAGTGGGGAGAAGAAACTAGGAAAGAAACAATAGCAACACTTATACTGAGAAAATGTTTTATTTTTTATTTGTAAAAAAAAATTCTAAAAAACATTTTCTCAGTAGTGCAAGTGTTACTGGAATTTCTTCTTTCCCAGTGTTATCTTCCCATTCCATTCACATCATTAGTGGTGACTTTGTGCAACTCACGATTTCAACCGGTTGGAGACAAATGGTAGGAGAGGATTGAATTATCAGAGATGGAACAGAGGAGGACGAGAAATATAAAGACACTGTCACATAAAAATGTTTTAATACACACAGGTAAAAGCTTTTCTTGAAGTTCAGCCAAACCCCTTTGTGTGTCCAATGTGCAGAGACATTCACTTACTGTCTGCTTGAGCTGCATAAACCATAAAAATCATAAAAGCAGCACAGAGATTTGATTCGGCTTTATAGAGTAAAGTATTGATTTCTCATTTGGGCTCAAGCTCTCTAAATGCTGCCTATTGATCATCCTAATAACTCAGGCAGCTTGGCCGCCTTCCAAACCCCATTAACTTTAATGTCTTTCTTCAATCATATTCATCTTAATGCACTTCTATTACAACAGTAATAGTACACCATTTGATATGGATCCAGCGTGTGTGTCTGTATGCGCCTAGAGAGACAGAGAGAGAAAGATTTTCTTTTGGGGAATTTTAGAGAGGAATTTTATAATTTTAGAGCCATATCACACTGCCTAATTTGGAAGTTGTTTTGCATCACACTCCAACACACACACGTACATGTATACATTTAAATAGGTCAACCTGCTGCCCCAAAAGTATGAGTGTGTGAGAATGAGGTGAAGTGGTATTCCTCCTCTACTCTCAGAAAAGACACTACTGTTTTCCTATGTATTTTGTTACGGGACGTCTTTGTTTTTTTAACCATCTGGCCCCTCGGAGCGTGTGGTGACGTGCCAGCGCTGATCAGTCCCACTTACGCAGTTGGCAGTGTTTGCCCACATAAGGGGACGGGCACCGGCAGTTGAAATCTCCATCCAGGTCCCTGCAGGAGCCGCCGTTCTGACAGGGCTGGCCGGCACAGTCGTTCACATCTACGGAGAGAGAGAGAGAGAGAAAGAAACCACACCTTCACTCACTGGAATCCAACATACTGTATATACACATATATCTCAGTCAAACTGTTACCACCCAGTCTGACAGCAGAACAGAATTAGAAGTGTGAGTGAGCAACTTGTCATGCTTGAGATACAAGTTTTGAAATGTGTTAAAGTTGCTTCACGCTGCGGTTAGTTCCAGCCATGCAGCAGGAGCAGCTGGAAGGTTAGAGAGGCGAGCTTGTTTCCGGGAAGGCCGTCGGTTCGATTTCCCCAAAGAGACTGTGAAAAACCTAAGCAGGGAGAGTGAATGAGCATAATCTCCTTTCCATTAATAATTGCTGTCACTGTACCCGTGAGCAAGGCATCTAAGAGCGAGCTGCACCAGTGGATGTAGAAGATGTTGGTTATACAGCTCCAACATGCAGGGCTTTGCTGAGAAAAAATCCTGCATGCCGGCTGAAACTAAAAGGCAGAAAACTATTTCTAGACGTTTGAAGTTGAGGTTTTTCTAGTTTCCCTTCACATGAATCCCTTTCCTCTTTCTGATCCCTAACTTTCTGCTAACTGGACTACAATGCAAGAACATCTACTCAAAAGGGTCTTCAAGTATCGACATCTGAAGGGCCGTTTCTCTGCAAGATAACTGACGTTTCGCTTCCCTGTAGTTCTTTGTATCGCCTCTCGGTGGCGCCCTCACCCACGCTATCCGTCCAGCTCAGAGCCTGGTTGGGTCAGATGAGTCAGGAGAGGGAAGCGCATCAGCAGAATGGAACGAGCATAAACTCAAACTCTTTTTCATCTGTCGCCCACAAGAAACTGCCAGCGTGACTGAGCTGCCTTTGAACGCTTTCGATACTGACCATACAAGCAAGGAACAAGGCACAAATTTAGCTTGTTGTGCAGACGGCTGCACACAAAAAAGGGGCATTTCCCTCAATCTCTCAGGGTTTAATCCCCACGGTTGTTATCGTGGCAGAAAATACACGTAAACAACACACAGGCACACACATGCTCCGTTTCTCCCCAACACAAACACACACACAGCAGTATCTCTACCCACATACTCTCTCCATAAATAGCTCCGTCTCCAAACATTCATTTTCACACGGTCACAGTAGGAATACAGTAATTGTGAAGCGTGCATCCGCAAACTCTGGATAACGAGGTCCACAGTCATGATACTTTCGGCTGTGGGAGCTCATATCGCACAAAACAGACTATTTCTAGCAGCAGCAGCATATTCTAAACATCAAGCCCTCTACACCGACTTTGCAAATAAGCCCCTTGATCAATTTACCGTCGTGGAACAAGAAGATAGGTAGCAGCTTCCCCTGTCTCTATCCAGTTTCTATTTAGTTTGCCACAGTGCAATGAAATGTTTTAACAGTGTGTTTTTAGTGGATAGTATGAGATAGCTTTGCTTGATCTAAAGAAGAACACACAGGGGTGAAACTGCTTGTAATATCAGGGTATCTGCAGGTTTTAAGACTTTTTAAAGCCTTTTAATGCTATCTGGAATTGAATCTAAATTTTTTAAGGAGTCTAGTTTTGCATATTGTTCTACTAACCCTGTTCTGTTTCAATCTAACAGTGGACATGCAGCACAAAGAAACCTGTCACTGCATGCTGAAAACAAGGCAACAGTAAACATGTTGTTCCCCACGAATGATGTAGGCCAATCAGGAACAAGATGCATCATCCCTCCGTTTCAGGTGGTGTACCAGTGAAATTCTGACCTTTAATTATAACGTCCACATCAGGCCACACAGTGTAATGTTTTAAATGCTGGAACACAGTGTGAAGATGCATCATCCCTTCAAGTTTCGTCAGAATCAGACAGTGGTGTTGAAGATATTGTGTCTGACAGGCGGACAGCTGGTAGGCACTCTAAAAACTGTACAAGAACTGGATCTAAGTATATGTTTGACAGCTTCAATTAAGACATTTTACACAGTTTTTTTTTTTGACTTTTTAAAGACCCCTGAATATTCTTCTTACAACAGTGAGTCGGCAAAAACTTGGCATGTTCCTTGAACCATGTCAGGGTATCAACAACCTGCAAAACAAAGTGTCCTTCCCCTTGTGGCGTATGGACCGGCATCTCACACATGCGTAAGAATACATTCCCCACCACCCAGAGACCCATATCAGCAGTTGATGACAGACTGATGGACACCCTGGTCAGTGCGTCAGAGAAGTGCGTCAGCTGGGTGGCCATCTCTCCATTAAGAGGATTGGGCACCAAGAGGACCACACAGCCCGGTCAGCTCCAGGCCGCATCCCAGGCCAGGCCCTAATCCATTTAGCGGACAACCGGGGGGGGGGGGGGGGGGGAGAAGCCTGAGGACCATGCACAGTCCCTGGGATAGGTAGAGGAAGAGGTGGGGGCACCAACACTGTCAGGTTTTGGGGTGTTTCACACTGGGGCCACTCATTCATGGTACGCTACATGGCACATGGTCGCTGCTGGGTGAAAACCTTGTATCTCCAAAATGCCAACTTCCCAGGAACTAAGAAAAGCAGCCTTGTTTTTAGTTTGGTTTTTAGATTTAACTTAAAGCAAAGAGGAGCATGCAATTAACTTCAATTTAAGTTAAAACATGAAAATCACATTTTTACATGACAATGACAACATACAAAACAGGAAAAAACAAGCTGCTGTAGTGTGACACACACTCACTGCCCAGTCGTAGATTTGACATCCAAAACACACATTTTTAAAATCATCGGTGAATCAAATCTTAACATCTATTTGTACATTTAATTGGCTTGTTACGATGGTACGCATATCAGCTGTTACATATTTAGCTGGATCCGCTATCAACACATGGCTTACAGATATAGATTTTGGGGGAAGAGTGCACGTGCCGGACAGACCAGCGCTACACGGCCTGCGTCCCGCAAACACTACACCATAACGGAAACAATTGAAAGCGCAGCACCGCAGTATCCACTGAGCATCGATATCAGCCACTGTCTCAGCATGAAGCGAAAGCCAATACAAATCTCATGCGGCTTGTTTGAAACCCGATACCGATCCACGCAGATCCAAGGTCAGCTGGCTGCGCATGTGATGATAAGCAGAGCCATCGACGCCCCGGATCTGTGCTGCAGCCAGCAGGATCTGGGCCTGGATCAAGGTGCGGGTCCGGATCTGACGGCTCAAACCTGCTTTTGTATCGCTGCCTCCGAAGACGAGGCGGTGTCAATGCGATGTGTTTTGCTCTCCGTACCTCGCGGTGTGTGGTTTGAGCTTGAATGTTGCTCAAATCGGGTTTTAAAAATAGACCATCTGTGATTTTTTTTTTTTAGGGTTAGACAAGACTACAACCCTACAAAGCCAAAGAGCAGCGACTGGGCAGTGAAACTAAGAAAAACGCATCTTCTGTATGTCATTCAGTCACATTTATGGGTATGTTTTTTGAAATTAACTCTAAATCATGACCTTTGACCTTTAAAACACACAATAACTGCTGTCTGCATGGAATTACCCTCCCATACAAATGCAGACTGTATGGATCATCGACGTTTGCCTTTTTTCCTCCCCGCCAATGGCAGCGTCAAATAAGGAAATTGCATATTTTTTTGATCTCCACTCCCGCCGTTGCCATGGCACAACCACCAAGGGGGGTGCCCCGAAGCCAATATGGCCGGCACACACAACCACAGGGGCATTATAAAAAACAAAAGGCTGCTAAATGAAATGTGTCCAGAGGTGTAATTTGCTGTGTGGATGTGAGCTGCGGACCGGCTGCAGTACACCAGGGAGCTGCGGCACCCAGAATAGCTCCGATTCAGATCTCTGCCAGAGCGCCGCGTTCTGCTGCGCTCCGAGATGAAACTTCTGATGTCATGAAATATATTTACAGAGCATATTATTTAGAGCATCGTCTCTCAACTGGTAGACCCAAAAAAAGCGCTCACCCTAAATAGATCAAGGGAATATGACATCAGATCCTGTGTGTTGGTAAATGATGGCTTTGTTCTTTAAAAAAAAAAAAAAAAAAAAAGTGCAACGTGCAGCATTTTTTTTTTACACCAATAAATCATTACCACATTAATTTTGAGACATTAGTATTATTACTGTAAACAAACAACATCACAGAGAAGATTGTCAGCCTCTACACTGCATGTTACTGTTTGTGTTACCGGGTCGGATTTCACGTGAAATGTGCAGGATTGCTTTACAGCACAGAAGGAGGAACTGGTTTACAGCATAGCTTCAACTCCTAATATTTGCTTTTATCAAGAGACATTATCAGCTCTCATACGTCTTTTTCTTGCCTCAAAACGAACACACACACGGAAAACACGCCCAGAGGGAGATGGGAGACAAGCAGCAACATCCTCTTTGAATTAAAATGCTACAAGTAGCAGCTTTTAAGTGGTGGGGCGATACCCAAACGTGGGCTGCAACATGCCGTGACATGGTCACACTCACCAGACAGGGCAATATTGTGTTATCTTGTGTTGTATTATTGTCATGACTTCATGGCCAAGGTGAGAAAAATTGTGTCCTGAAGCAATATAAGTGGTAAAGCATGGATTTCCCCCTTGTGATTGTCTAGAAATATTCAACACCAGAGTATGGCCAAAGATACAGCAGACTTCAACCTAAACCTAACATGAACTAATTGCCTATTTTTTCAGGGTTTTTTTTAAACAAATAAAGTTATTGCTTAAGATCCTACATTGTTCTGGATCATAATCCTTCAGGCCTACTTGGCAGCTTTTTTTTTTTTAGTTTAATGTTGATATTTACCAGCGAAGGTTCCTGCTCTTTGGCCAAAACACTGAGAAGTGTTTGCTGATTCTAGGTAATCAGCACACACTGATTCTAGGTAATCAGCTTTAAGGGCTCTAATAGGCCTATCTAGCTTGTTTAATGCAGACTGTAGTAAACAAAGAAATGTACGTCAGGTTTAGAGTCAGATCCATGACAGCACTGACACACACACACACACACACACACACACACACACACACACCCGCTCCTCCCTAGGGGGCATGGAGCCCAGTCTGCCCACGCCACCACATCCTGGGAGGGGCTGAAAACTCTCCAAAAAACAACTAAGAGAGCAGCGCACACACACACACCCTTCTGCGACTCACACACTCACGCACACACACACACACACACACACACCCACCCGCTGACTAACATTCCTAAATTTCCAAGAAAACAAATTACTGCTGCCTTAATCTGCTTTGAAAATCTGGGACTTAAGAGAAAGGAGGCAAAGCAAATAGTCCTCCTTCTCTCACTCTATTTCCAGCCATCTGCTTTGGCCCGAAGTGAAGTCAACAGCTATGGACATCTCTCTCTCTCTCTCTCTCTCTCCCTCTCTCTCTCTGTCTCGCTCCCTCTCTCTCTATATCCTCCTATTTGAGTCTCTGAGTGTCTTTCCCCCCTCCTCCTCCTCGTTCGCTGCAACCCATTGAGGCTTTCAGGCCAATTTGACAGGGCAGTTAGAAGTGCTGCAGTCAGACCTGAGTAGTGACTGTGACATTGTCAGGAGGGCAGACTTAATTCCCTGTTCCGCCTCCACGTTCACTTTTCCGCCCGGCAACAGTGGCGGCGCTGACGTTGCGGGCGTTTCGCGTGGACCGCCACTTTCTGTTGGCTAGAGGGATGAACCATGTGTGTGTGTGTGTGTGTGTGTGTGTGTGTATATGGACAAACTGTCAGTATATAAGAGAGTGCATGTGCTGCTTGTGTGTATGTCCATGTGGGATGTATAGTGCAAAAATGTTGCATCCAATCCATGTTGCGCATGTACACGTGACTAACGTTTTTTTCCCTAAAGGCATTTCTTGCCCCTGTGATCTGATTTTTAGGGCCATATGGGTATGAAATAATGCATTTGCATTGCATATTGGCATATAAACACTCAATTTGTGCCACTAAGATTTGGTTTAACTTCTTTCCCACTGCTGGAAACTGGCAGCAGGCCTTACAGAAGAGGATGGTCCCATTTTCCCCTCTCAGTCACCAACCAGTCCATCTTCCACCTCTCTCCACCTCTTATTTTTTACCATATTGGTCGTTTCATTTTTGTTAATGCAGTGTTTAGTGTGTTTAGGGTCGACATTTTCTCTCACTGCTGGCTGCATGGTGCCAACATTTTGTCAAAAACCAACTACATTTTTGTCGCCCAGAACGCACTAGAAAAAGAATTGTCGATCTTCGGCTCGCACAAATCATCTACGGCGGCCAAAGGGAGACAGTAGTTGCATTCGTGCATTAATATTTGACGACTTAAACGTGAAAGGTGAAATGCAAAAATGTTTTAATTTATGAACGCCCCCAAGGAAATTCTTTCCCCGAGCCTCCTGTTTATTTCTGACCCCGAGGTTGTATGCATTCAACGTCTCATTGAAGGTCTAAATGTGTCATTTCCATCTGTGTGAACGGAGTAAATGAGTTCATGTGTGAAGATGCTTCTGTAGCGTTCGACTACGCTACGCCTCCCGAGTTTCACCACAGACATCGGTTTACTTCAGCCAGTCTCCGTCTCTGCTGCACAGCACACACACACACACACACACACACACACGAACCACAGGAGCTGGCTGCCATGAAACTCGTTCCTTGCCCACACACACACACACACACACAAATTAGAGAGCAGTAAAGCTGTCACAACACAGTCATCAGCAGCTGTAAATGAGGGGGAACCTCCATCCCCCAGCAGCACTTAGAGGGGTCCCCATAAACCAACACGGTCAAACGAATTCTCCTCATCATCCCTCCTGAGGCATTACCTAATTAGCGTAAAAGCTAGCTCTGCAGACTGCTCTTACTCTGGCAGCTAAGCTAGCAGTGCCTGCCAATGGCCTTGTGCATGTATATATAGGGATTATGATGAGCTATGATTTGCGGCTCTCGGGGAGTGGGGGGGGAGGGTTGGGGAAACCAAAAAACAAAAACTTGGCTGTGAATTTTGTGAGTCAAATGAGAACGTTTGGAGCGTAAATATGGGCCGGGGCATTCGAGATTAAAATAGACTGTAAATCGTAACGGCTTAACTGGCTTGGCGTGGACTTTCACTGAGGGTTAAGGTAGGAATCTTCAGGTCTTCATATCAGAGCCGAACCGAGAGAACCGATAAAGACCCCGAACGCTGACTTGATCTCACTGTTGCGCCTGCTGCTGGCCTTGACTCAGAAACAAGACGGGATAGTGCCGACCTCAGCAGTTCCCTGTGTGTGTGTGTGTGTGTGTGTGTGTGTGTGTGTGTGTGTGTGTGTGTGTGTTGCATTCCTCTGCCCACGCATGCAGCCAAGAGAACAGAGAGCACCTGGATCCAAGAAGGGAAAGAGACCACAGCACACATGCACCCACACACACACACACACACACACACACACTCTCAAAGTCAGTAGGCAGTTTCCATTGTTACCTTTTTTCGCATTTAAGTCTGCCCCTTTGACACCTAGGATAAGAAGGCACACATGATCAAACACAAAACACACTTCAGCATTTCCGAACAGCCCCGTTTGATTTTCCTGCTAAGTTAGTTCTTTGTGTACACTTGGCAACTCTTATTTTGCCGCCCGCCCTCTCCTGCAAACAGTAGCCATCTGTCTCTGTGCGCGGGGCTGGAGGTGTTTTGGGGGAGCGGAGCAAGTGTTCCCAGCGACGCCTCGCTCTCTGCAGGCCGACCTCGACTGAACCAGCCTGGTCGTTTCCGAGTGACGCTCCCATAAGGCCGACAGCTGTCTG
Organism: Centroberyx affinis; assembly: GCF_046629955.1. Taxonomy (NCBI): domain Eukaryota; kingdom Metazoa; phylum Chordata; class Actinopteri; order Beryciformes; family Berycidae; genus Centroberyx; species Centroberyx affinis. Next base: position 110,616 of record NW_027282241.1, read on the forward strand.
TGTGGTGGCCGCCGCTGACAGCAGCTGTCTCCCTGCGAGTGCGTCAGGTTGGACAGATGAAGGGGCTGCATGGATAATCGTGTAGGATTGGTGTAGGATATCGCAATTTATCACAGTGTAAGTGTAGGTTTAATAATAATCATAGTGGCATATCAGCAATATTGGTAAGTGAAAATGTCTGCGCAGCTTTTGCCTCAGGTGCATCAATTCAAAAACTCTGAGCATAGAAGATCAAAAAAGAATTCACTCACTATAAAAAAAGGTAAAAAACCAAAAGGAGCCCAGATTAAAAAAAAAGCCAAAATGAATTTACATGGTGACAAGGTGAAAAAAAGGTGCAAAAAATAAGAGTGCACCAACAGAAAACATTTTGCTTTTCCATATCAGCAATATTGAAACATTTAAATTGGTACAGTACTGTAGTCGAACGTGGTGAAGATGTTGCTATAAGATGTAAAAACATTAATAATCGTGATCACAATGCCTAACAAAATAATCCGCATTAAACTTTTAGACATAATCGTGCAGCTCCACAGCTGTTTGTGTTGCTATACAATGGCTGTATCTGAACCAATGATTCTGACATTTTTTTCTGCTATGACAAGGTTACTTTCAATACTGATTCATAGTCAGCGTTTCCATTCCTTCATAACACTGTGGTGGCGCCTCACAGCTGGAAAATGTCCTGCCAGAGCTAGAAAAACGTAAATACAATGAAGATTCATCATCTAACCTTATTGACCAGGCCAACGAAAACAAAAATAAGACAAGCGCAATTATAGAACAATTGTCCATAGACCCAAAGAGCCAAATAAGATTTGGATCGTTAACCGCATTAAGTTAAAGAACTGCATTCTTAAACTGCAACACCAACTGGAACTGATCCTGAAATGAGCCGAGGAGCAAACCTGGGTATCAGAGCCAGAATATTCCTCCCATCCTGCATCTGTAGTAAAATTCTACAGGAAACACTGATAGTTAAACTAATAAGAATAATCAGATAAACTCCTGATAATAAAAACTACAGACTGAGGGAGTCTTACTGTTCTGGCAGTGGACTCCGTCGAAGCCCGGCTGGCACTTGCAAACGTATTCGCTGAAGACGTCGCCTCGGCGGGACTGGCCCGTCACTTCGCAGATGCCGTCATTCTTGCACGGGTTGGGGTTGCAGGGCCCTTTAGGTAGAGGAGGAAGAGGAGGAGGGGGAGGGGGAGGAAGAGGAGGAGAGTCAAGACTCAAGTTTGACGGGAAGTCGATCGGTTTTGTATCTATAATCTCCAAGTCAAAATCATCTTTTCAGGAAGTGAGAATTTGAATCTTTGAGTGGATTACAGAAACGCTGTGGCCATGAAATTTATTCAAATACATTTACCACATATAAAGGAACATGTAAGCCTTTGAGAAAAAAAGTAATCTCAGGTTTTTTCAGGTGACAGAAGCACTACATATAAACTGGCTTTAAACACTTTCCATCTTAAGTAATTTAATTGAGCAGAGAAATAAAGCAGAATACTCCCACCTGTTTCACCTGAAATGTGAAATCAAATTATACAATTTGTTTCACTGCTTTTGATAAAAAAAAACAGCAAATGATCTAAGGGGACAAATGGATGATTTTGGTGTCTGTGTTCTCATCACATAACCGGTAAGTTGACTGGTTGACAGTCTCCTTTATATATAAGGAATACACAAAAACAACTGAGATCTGAGCCTCATTTTGGGCTCACAGGCCCGGCTTACCGGTCTCGGTTTCGTTGCAGATGTCTCCAGTGAAGCCGTCGGGGCAGATGCAGATGAACGGGGCTCCTGCCCCGGTCACACAGGTTCCCCCATTACTGCACACATTCACCTCACAGTAGTCGCCTGGAGAGAGAGAGAAGGGAGAGAGACATGGTGATTACTACAGTACAGTATGTTCAGTCAGGGCCGGGCTTACCATTAGGCAAAGGTAGGAGACCGTCTGAGGTCACAAGAGACAAAAGCAGAACAAATACAAGCATATTTTTCATCAGTTTAACAGAAATTCACTTATTGAAAAACACCGCTCTTTTTGTTACAATAAAAATGATTTCAATCATGAGTCATGTCCACCCCCCCCTACTCAGTCAGGCGGTAGTCGGCTAATCCACTTAACTTCTAACACAATATAGCCTCTTGACTTCAAGCTCATGGGCCAGTTGCTGTGAGAGAAGTGAAAAAAAATGAAGCAAAGCCACTCAAGTGGAACAGAAAAACAAAAAAAAAACAAAAAAAGAGAGGAAAATAGAAGTTTCGTTGACAACTTTTTCCATCAAATCAGAATCAACTGCTGCTTGTGTTTGCTGCTAGCATAATTGCCACTGCCTCCGAGCTCAAAGAGCTCTACTGAAGCAAACAGTAGATCCACTGACGGCACAAACAGAAACAATGATATGGTGAGTGTGCTGCCGAGCCAACTGATGCTCCCAACCGAGGGCAAGCAAATATTAGAAAGAGTGATACCATGTGTGTATCATTCTTTTCTTAGTCAGTAGAGACCACCCCTCGCCATAGAGCACCAGCATGCGTACTTTTCTCAGCCCTGACTTGAGCGTAATGTATAGAAAGGATCGGTTGAAAAAGGGGAAGGTTGGGATTCAGGGGGCCCCCATGCTCGCCTTTGCTAGGGCCCCCAAAATCACTAAGTCTGCCCCTGTGTTCAATGCCTCGTGTTTATTTTCCGTAGTGTGCAATAGTAGTATTTAAAACGGCATTACTGACAATAAAAGGAAGTAGCAGCACAAGCCTTCTGCATGAAAAACAATTCCTGTACTTTTCAATGTTCAGTCATGAATCTAAAATCTGAAACGTTTGAACAGAAAAAACACTGTTATAGTCATGCCAGGGTTCATTTAAATGCCCTCGAGTAAACTCTTACTCTGGACTAGTTTATCAAAGGATCCAAATACACTTGTGTGGGTGAAACAGTCTTTGCAAACTCTTCGTGCTTACTTAAAGTTGCATGGAGAACTGGACGGGTGGGATTTACTTTATGAGGACAAGTCAGATCATGTCTGCTGAGCTGTCAATCACTAACTTGACTTGCAAATGTTTTCCTCCGTCTAATCTTTCTCGCTCTCATTGTGCTGTGCAGTGTGGCAAACTCCACCCAACTGGCACATAAGTATGATAAAAAAAAAAAAAAAAGAGCATAAAAAGTGTTTGCAAATCCGGTTTGACCCAGCTCTGGTTCGTACTCCTCATTTCACATTCATAGATGCCTGACAGCTCAGCGTTTCCTGTCAACTCCCGTCCCGAGGGCAAAGGAACAAACATCTGATACGTCCCAGTCCAGGCCGATCCATCAGGACAGGAAGAGGCCCGACAGAAATCTGGAGCAGCATCTTTCTTATCAGATATTATAGCACTGGTGACTTGGAAGAAATTTTAGTTGTTTATGTTTGGTCCATTTCTCTTGCTGGTGCAGGTTATAGCCGTAAATCTGTTCTTATTTGGATACTTTTCATGACGGGAAAAAAAGTGTAAATCCTTAATATTATCGATGTTTCGGGGGAAATTCAGCTAAAATCAAACGTCCCCCCCCCCCCCCCACCCTCCTGTATTTGACATGTTCTGTAGCAGCGGAGGTCATTTCCTCGCTGTGCTGCTGAGTAAAGCGGGGAACAACCTACTGTAGGTTGGATGCAACGGTCTGGAACAGCTGAGTAAGCCATCGCAACACAACACAGTACACACACACACACAAAACAGATACTGGATGCTTCCACCAGCATCACCGCTGCCCGGCCTGAACCTGACAGTCTGGCAGCTCTTTGGGGCACGAGGGAGATCGTGTCAGTTAGTGTTGTTGGGGGGGGGGGGGGGGGGGAGAAAGAAAAGAGAAGCATTAAGAGGCGAGCTGTGGTTTTCAAAAACACCAAGAACGAAAGAGCTATAATCCACAGTCAGAGAGTCTTGTTCTAAAAGGAGATATCCCCCGTGTGAAAAATCTGACACCGTATCTTATAAAATAATTGAAATCAAGTTGTGGTGCTTTCTAAAAAGATAAGTAGCCTAAATCCTTGGTTGACAAAATAACAGTTTTACAGAATGGGGTCTCTGTGTTCGAGATATTGAACAATGAACCTCAAGTAATTAAATGTTTTCTTAACATAGATAAACAGCAATTTGGAAATGAACTCTTCAATTACACCCCTATATGTTTTGACACTTGGATGAATTGTGGAGTGAGAGAGAGAGCCGAAGCTTCTCAACGCCACTGGAGACAGCGAAAGCCTTTCCCCAAGTTAACACTTATCATTTGGATAATTGTCAAGGAAATCGAGGTTTGGGGCCCCAAGTGTGAAATTGGCGGTTCACGCACCACAGTGTCTGCCATACAGGCCTAAAAAAGGAGGTCTGACCCCCCTTTTTTTTTTTTTCAGTCCGCGAGTAGGATACCTCTCCCCACCTCAAACACAAAGTGGACTCGTGGGAGTAGATAAGGAATGTTTTTTTGGAAAGCGACAGTTAAAAAAAAAAAGAAAGAAAAGGAGGCATTTTAGTTTTGCTGAGGGTATAATTCTCAGAGGCCCTGCACCCCGTCTGGTTTTCCCCGCAAGACCACGGTTGAAAATGGCACTTCGGTGAGAGACTTCCAACTTCCCATGCGTCGCTGTCTCTTCTCCTCTCTCTCTCTAACAGCCCCGGGCCCCCCAAACACACACACACACACACACACACACACACACACACACACTCACTATCTTTTTTGTTCCTCCAAACACTCCAGGATGAGAGCCCTCTGAGTAAAGTTTATTCAGGGCGAACACTGGCCAACACCGCGGCATTGTGGGAAGACTAAATCGTACAAGCTGGTGTTCGGGGAGTGGAAAGGGGGAAAGCAAATATAAGTTACAAACTGCACACAGTTTGGTGACTGTACTTTGAACATTTGACATTTTACAGTTCCAATGCATGGACTTAAGACTGACCATTAGCAATCCTGCTGGAGATTTAGGACAGATATTAGGATAGATATTTGTGTGAGAGAGATCTGTCTGACTGTTTATCCACCAAACTTCATTTCCCAACAATGTGCAGTGTTATCAGCGCCGTGCCCAGTGTCACGGCCTTCAAGTGCTCCCACATCTCGGGGGAGACTGTTAGCCAACGGCTTTGGCTGGCACCACCAACACATCCTTATCCAAATGTTACTGCCTGTTTATCTTTGGGAAGGAACACAACCGCCCTCTTCCCACAGCGGCTGGCAGCTCCCTGCAGGAAAACCTTTCAGTGCCGAGTTACAAGACCGCCCTGTTGGAAGAATGACCTTCCTAGAAATTACCAAACTTAATTTTTCACTGGCTCAATCTGACTCATAAACTTGCTATTTTTCCCCCTGTGACAGGGCGGTTTAAGACACACAAAAATGAAATCAGAGAGAGACACCCAGGACACCCTAGACATGTTGCCTGTGGTCTGTCCTAGTTGAAGGGTAATTTTGCCACGAGCCTGCATCGGCTTTAGTGAGGACATTAAATTACTGACATATTAGTCAAGGTGGTCAGCCAGGAGACAGTGGTCAAACCACCAGATCCTCCTTGAAAATCCCCTGCTGTCGGGTAAAAACCACGTCTGTGTAAAAGTACATTCAGGAATGAAGAACAGAAAGCTTACTTTCTCATTTAAAGCTATGCATTTTTCAAATACAATGGGGTTCGAAAAAGGTTTTGCATGCACAAGGGTGTTGAAACTCACTCAAAACATAAAAAAGGACTTTGAATTCAAGAAAGAAAAACACCGAAACTACAGTTATGTGGTTTTTACCCCACAAGAACCCTAAGCTCCACTGCTGTTTCAGAGGAAACCAAAGAGTTGTTCTTCCCTATTATCTACAAGTACAGCTGACAGCAAGACAAATGGCCTTTTAGATAAGCAGGAATTTACATTACAAGGAAAATCTGCGGCTGTAGTTTCAGTTGTGTTTATTGAGAAATTCCAACTGAAAAACAGCCATCGAATAACGAATCTGAGCACAACATGTTCTCACAAGTCCTCAGCTCTATGACGTTATGACATACTGTTTTGCATTTTGGACCTTTCCTTCAGACTTTTACATCTTCACCTACCACAGCTCCATCCTACATGATCATTCTAGGGACACACAAATATTGATTTACATCTACAGTCTCTGACCCTTGCACTCTTCACTGATGTTTGCTTGTAGACAATGTTGACAACTCAGGAATTTCAGCTTATTCTACTGTTTCACTCATTGTAATTCAGCATCAGCTAAAAGCCCAAAAATGTATAGAAAACAAAAACGAAGAATAGGAGTGTTTCTGCCTTTCTACAAACTCAAGCCGTACCGTTTCTCCCAATCATCGTTACTGAATGAGGTTATAAAAGTATTGGGTGGCTGACTTGCTGCAGTGTGTGTGTGTGTGTGTGAATAGCTGAACTGTTTGATCAGCAGCTGGGATGCGGAGTCAGGTGCTGGGTGGGGAGTTCTCGCAGGGTCACACCACTTTTATCACTTCTATTGATTAGCTTTGCCACAGTCAGAGATAAGATAGAAAGGTTTTTGTAACGAGTGAGTTGGCAAATCACTAAAAGTTTATGCCCAGAAAATGAATGTGGTTAAGACCTAGACACAAAAAACCCTTTTATTACAAGAAACACAAGCCTACGGGTGTTATGTGTTATCCTGTTATTTCCTATGTGTCATGTAGACACGGTCCTGTAAATTTTCATTCCAAATCGAGATGTCATTTGTTTTCATCATTTGAAAACATTAACACCTATTCTAACAAAATGATGGCTGGCATGAAAGTAAAACCAATTATGGGCAACTATTAAAGTTATGAGTCATCTTAAGACATATGCTCACAAAATAGGTCTATTTTTGAGGATGGAATTATCTGCATATTGTAATGAAACCTTTAAAATATTCTTAAACAAACTATTTTGAAAAAAAAAGGATTTCTGAAGCTTAAATGCTGATGATCTTGTCAACCTTGTACCATGCTAAAAGTAAGCTACGTTGTGTGTTTATCCCAACCACAGTGATGGATCGGGAAGGTATGTGGTGTTATGTTTGGCAGGACAAGCCATTACCACAGAGCATTGTGCATTTCTCACTCCTTATGAGTCATGGCCCATGCCTTTCCCATGATGCCTCGGCGCAAGAATGAGGCCCAAATACCAGACCGAGAACACACAGCCACTAGAGCCACCGCCACACAATGACTCAGTCCTCAGGTCCACCAACAAAGACTGTGGATTCTGTAAAAAGGGTATGAGGAGAGAAATGGGGATGGATATTGAAAAAAAAGATAGGTACCATATCAATTTTACATAGCTATATTGTTTTTTAAGCATTAAAAGTGATCAAAAGATGATGAAAATCTTTACAGTTCTGGGTTCTTACCACAGGATTTAGGTCTTTTACGATCTTAAGGATATCAGCTGAGAACAGCAAGTTGGGTCAGGAGTTTGATCCCAGCACTTAGACTGGATGTGCATAAGTATCTCTACTGTAGGCTAAAATCTCAGCCAATAAATACAATTTTGGCAGGCATTGACATAAGTGTGCAAACGTTCCTCCCTCTATACACACAGGTTTTGCTAATTGCAGCCTGGCTAAGTAAGTTGTCCTGTGTGTGTGGTGGATCTTCTGCACTTTAGGAAACTAGGCCCAGATCTTCAATGAATGTATCCATTGACTGGAAAGGGGCTGGGTTTGGCGCGGGAGAGACCGTGACGAGCCGTCCCCCTCCTGGAAACAGACGGCAGACTGGACAGCACACGGCTACGTTTCCTGTACGAGCTTCCAGGGACGACGAGCCGCTCCAAATGAACCGTCTGCTGCTTCTGAGAGGATCAACCAGCGCTGCGAGGCGACAGACTTGCCCTCTGACCGCATTAGGGTCCAGGTGGACGGAGGAAGGGGAAAAAATAACCCTCGTACCAGACTGAGCAGAGGACGCAACAAGGGAGTGAAGCACCTTGGGAGGAGCTGTTTACGTGACTGCGCAGAAAAAGAGCTTAACGTACTCGCTGGAGCCATTTGAGGGCACTGCAGGGGGAGAGGGGGAGAGGGGGAGGAGGGGGGGAGCCATTTCAGGACAACGGGGAAGGGAGTGGACCTTTTGAGGACACTTGGCGAGCTGCATAAGGGGAGGAGTGATTGGTTACGGAGAGAGAATAGCAGCTCTGGACAAAACTCCCCTTGACATAATTGGCCAGGCGAGCTTTAATCAGTTTGATGCGCAACAAAACAATTTCTGCAGGCTGCGGTGTTTTAGCGATGGTTCAATGACAAAGCATGCCCTTTGCTGCGTTGGAAAAACATACACAATGCAGCCATGGGCAAAATCTCTTTAGTCTGACCGGACTCTTGAGTTATCAAAGATGACATGGAGTAAATCAGGGGTATACAAAAAAATAATACCCTGGGACAGTTTAAGAGGGCTTTGACGGAATTAGCTCGTTAGAGGGAACTATGGAAATAGGCAGGTTTGTTTGAAATGAGCTTACAAAGTCAAAGCTGTGATGACTCAAGAGCTCTCGATACCTGCCGGTTCTGTAGGGGCTGAACACATGTGCACGGACATGTGAATATGTGCGCGGTTATGTCAGCGTGCATATGCGATGCTGAGCCTGAGGCCTGAGCAGCGTGCGCTCTGCCCTCTGCTCCGTCAGGCACACACACCGCTAACCAGCCTGACGTGCCGGAGCATATAGGCCGGCCGGATAGTGTGGGAACTCAGTGTTCCAAAGAGAGAGAGAGAGACACACACACACACACTCACACACACACACACACACACGTCCAGTCCTCGTTAAAACTGTTACGGGGGCGCTGAAGCATAATAAAAAGAGACCTGTTGAGCGCTCATCTGGTCTGATGCCCTGACACTGCCAAATAGCGATATACAGAGAGCTGGGAGGCGGAGGGGCGAGGAAAGGGAAACCTAGAGATGTGGACTTATCCAGGCCAGGCCTACCTGACTCATAGACTGTCCTGAGCCTTTTCGACGTTAAAAAGACTGCCAGGACTCCAGCTGCAGGTGAGCTTTCTGTAATCTGCAAGCGTTACTTCAGAGCAGCACAGCCATCTGCTGCTCCATAAAACAAAAAAAAAACAGAAAACAACGTTGGCTGGCCACTAAAAATACACACACGTCACGCACCGTCAACAAGACAACAAGCTTTTCTCTGAAGTAACTGAAATAGAGCCCGCAGTAAAGAGTCGTACCAACAGTCTTACAGATTAACAGGCATTAAACTCTGAGTGAACCACTTGAGTTCAAGAATATAGAGTAATATGTACATTCTGCTGTTTGTATGTCTTGCACTGTCCCTTTCCACTACATATGAGCCCCTCTTGTCTTTGTATCATGTATGTATGAATGAGACAAACTCCACTACATCTATTGTTCTTCTTTATTAAACTCATTCTGATTTCCCTCTTGGCCGGATGTGTAAGATCAGGGGACGGCGTGTAAAATATTCAGCGCGGCAGATTGGAAAGTGGGGCGACAGACACTAATAGAGGAGCCCGAATTAGAAGATATTCCATATTGCGATGAAACATTGATTAAGGAAGCCATTCAAAATTCAGATGGGAAAAAAAAAAAAAAAAAAAGAGTCTGTCCTCCCCCTGAGGGAGCTGGCAGGGAGAAGTAATCAAGTCATCAAGGCGACAGGGAGACAAGGCCCCGAAGGGAAGACCCCGTACTGACAGATGGTAAGGGCTGGAGCAGGCAGGAGGACAAGCTTTAAACAATGGCACACACACACACACACACACACACACACACACACACACACACACCCCTCTGTCTTTCTCTCACACACATTCACAAACTTGCACACTGACTCAAAACCATTAAAATATAATACACATGAACTGAGAGTGTCAACACATCCACTCTAGGGTCGACTGATACGGATACCGATATTGTTAAACTTTAGTCACTCATATCAGTTATAAAATAGGCTAGAACCCAGACACTGAAGTATGATTATCTTTAAATTTGACCATTTTCATGCCAAACTAGAAGGGCACTCGGAGAGTGAAGACCTCCGCCAAGGTTCGTGCTATTATTGCTTGTTCGTGAGTCGGCTCCGGATCCGCTCCAAAATTTCATGGGTTCTTCCTTGGCCCATGCTACACCCTTCCACAAAGTTTCATGAAAATCGGGCCAGTAGTTTTTCCGTAATCCTGCTGACAAACAGACAAACAGCACCGAAAACAGAACCTCGTTGGAGGAGGTAAAAATTTTCCCCGGTATTTTACTCTTATCAGGGTGGAAAAGCATCTGAAATAGTGTCCCATTTAGATATGGGACACTAAAACTCTCCATTGAAACCCATATAATGAAATTCTTGAGGCAGGGTGACCCACTGCACCTATTGAATTGTCGGGGAAGCTATGGGATACATTAAGCCCTTAAAAAATAATAATAATTCAGAAATTAAATGAATATATAAAATGTGCAAAGAAAATAGAATGTCACTACAAGTTTTTCAGACTGTTATCTAGCCGTATTCAGGGCAAAACAATGGCCGATATCCGATATTTAACATAAGGCCAACATCGGTCCGATACATCGGTCTCTCACGCGGAAATTTGCATGAACTTTGATGCAAAACTGAGCATGTTAACGTGTATGCATCCACCCACCTACATCCAGAAAGTTCACACACACACACACACACTCATGCCACGCCATTGGCCCAGCGTCTGGCTATATTTAGCCCTGGTTCACTCAGCTGCCCTAAGTGGTCTTGTTGTGAGAAAAGACTGCCTCATGCCTGACACAGAACACCGTTTTCCACTTCTCTCCCTCCTCAGCAGCAAACAGAGAGAGACAAGTGAGTTATAACCTGCTGTTTCTAGCCTAATCAGTTTTTAAAAAAAAACGTCTTCTTCTGCCCTGTAAACATTTTGTTTGACACAGCAACAAGTCCCCCCCCACCTCTCTCTCTCTCCCTGGTACTCTGGACAGGCTGCAGCCCTGTGGAAGTATAGGGCAGACGCCGTTTGAGTGGTCATTAGTGGGAGGAAGTTCACTGCCATGTCCGTTTTGGCGGCCACATCCGGAAAAAAAGTGACTCAACGCTATATGGTCAGTGTGCAGCCCAGCCACGCCTTTTTTCTCTGTGTCCTGTCCCTTGCGCCTCGTGGAAGAAACACACTGGGGAAGTCGGCTTTATGTTCGGGAAGGGCAGACTGGATTCTTCGTCGGTTTTCGATTCAAACAAAAAGGTCTCGCTCGGGGAAGAAGAAAGTGTGTCAAAATGAATGGGTGTGATGCATAGGGGGGCTTGTGGGTGTATAAATGTTCAAGCAATTCATAAGCATCTTACTACTGAAACTGAATGAGGAACTGAAGTGCATGTGTAGTATCTGCAGTGGTTTTATATGTATTTATTTTTAGCCTGTGTGTCTCATAACTGAGTGAGTGGATCTCAACCCCTTTTTTTCCGTCATTAATGGGGTTATGTGTTTATTTTAAATGCACTTTACTGTATGATCTGTACATTGAGGAGTGACACATAAATAAAAAAAATACGATCTATCTATCTGCATAACAAATTTGAGTTGAGTGGAATATCTGTTTGTCAAACCATCAGTATCAGCTGCCCCCATTTCTCTGTAGTGATGTCACTCCCTTGTTCTCATTTAGAAAACTAAAGCCAAACTGTCATAGGCCTACTTCAAAACACACGAAAAGCACTTTAATCCAAATTGTACTCTTTTTATGTCATACTTTGCTTACTGGCAATTTTCCATAAAGTCTTGACAGAAGTCTGATTTGGTGAGCACTGATTCCTCGGGAAGGAAATGTCAGAGGTCGACAGTTTGTCATCTCATAGCTGGAAAATGCATGTGAAAAAGTCTTGAATGTTTCTTCGAATGAGAAATGTCCTTTTCACATGGAACCTACCCAAGTTATGAATTCCTCCCTGAGTCAATGTGTAAAACAGGAACATTTCTACAGTGGAAAAATACATCATGACACCAAGGAACAGGCTGCTAAGTGTGATGTCCTCTCCTTGGTCAGAGGAAACGATGAAGGAGAAAATGAAGCCAACAGAATCAGGGCATTTTCCCCATTGTCCATCGGCCTAGATGTGTTTCTGGATGCACGCGAATGCAAACAAAGCCAAGTGCCAGTGGCATGAGGCTGACATGGCCAAGCATAATAGCCAGCCTGTATGTGCTGTGCTTCTTGAAAGGGGCACTTTGCACAGAAATGCCCTTAAGGTTTTGATTCTTTCGGGCAGTGGTTCTCAACGTGGGGTCCGGGGACCACCAGGGGTCCTTGAGGGGGTTCCAGGGGGTCCCCAGCAAATTGATGAAAATGTAAACTTCACCATTATTTCATTTACAAGAAGTTAACACAATTAGAAAATGTAGAAGAAGGACTATTTTGATCATAGTTTCACTGTTATCTCTCTACCTACAGTACAGATAGTCATTCTGGACAAATTTGGGTTCTCAGATTTGGGTCAGAGAGAAAAAAACCCTCATCAAATGAGGGTCCGTGGCCCTAATGTGGACTAAATTAGGGGTCCTTGATATGAAAAAGATTAAGAATCACTGCTTTAGGGAATGTAAAACCATATATTCTGCCATAATAAGAAGTGCCTGTCTGGTTTAGCATACAAAACCTGGAAAACATGAAGAAACCCTCACCTCCAAGTGAAACTGCTATTTTACTGATGTGTCAAATCATTTTATGGTCATTATTTACATACTGTGCAACAACAAGAGCAGTTTACCACTAAAATAATTAAACTCAGGCAGCAGGCGAATCTGTTATTGCAGTTTCAGAACAAAAAAAAAACAATCTCCCATGCGGATTCCCACTCGTCCTGTCCACTTATTCAAGGATCTCTCCAACTTGACACCCACAAATGCCCATTGCTCCGTTACTTTGGTGATGAATTGGCGGTGGCACTTGTGCCAGGTTGGGATTAATCATCACATACCAAACACAATTTTCCAAATAAAACACCAACATGTCCAGCAAACAAGCCAACTACAGTACAGTTTGAAACAGAGCAACTTGCACGACACCAACTCGAGCGCCCGAATACTGAAGCAGCAACCTTCAAACACAGCAACGTGCTCGGGACGTTTAACTGTAAACAAAAACAAAAGCAACTTACCGTTCGCAGTGGAAATGGCCCCGAAAACCAAACAAGCTGCGAAAAGTGGCAGAGAAACGGAAAAATACGTTTGTTCCTTCATCGTTTCTGTTTCCCCAGTCGTTCACAAAAAGCTGTTCTTGTAGTGGAAAGCAGGACGTGGGACGGTAGCGGCGCTCTGAACGGGGCTGCAGCAGCTCGGCTTGTTGTTGTGCGGTTGAAACCCCCCAGCAGGCGTAAAGCAGGAGCACGTGCACCTCAGCGCTCAGCCAATCACGTCCTGGTGTTATAATTGGAAGCCCCGCCCCCCCCGCCGGCTCTGATTTGAAAAGCAAATTAACTATACAGCAAAGAAGTAATTAGATGTGAAACAAAGGCGTGGGTGGCTGTCAAGGCGTTGCAGTAAATTGATTGATGATTGACTATAATAACTAACTTTCTAAGGGAAAATAATTGTTTTGTTAAGTGTTACATATACAGTCACAGTTCCAGCAGGTTTGACCTTTGACCTAAATCAGTGGTTCCAAAAGTGGGGGTCCCTGATGGGTTTCAGAGGATCCCAAGCAAACTGAGGAATAGTTTAATTTCATTTTTATTTCTCTCCCTAGAAGAAAACACAATACGCATGACTAATTTGTTGACAGGTTTCATTCATCTGACTGTTTCCTCCCCTCCTACAGCACAGACAGTTATCATTCTGCACAAAGTCATTTATAGCAACAAAAATATTCAAATCAGATGACGCTTCTGAGGGCAAAATCTTAGCAAATTGTGGTTTCAGAGTCTAAAGCATATCTGTTTGGGGTCGTTGACATGGAAACCTTGACCTACTTTATCACATTTTATATGATATGTAATGTGCATATTATGGTAACTAAATTGCTGGTACATTTTTGTAATGCCAATCAAGCAAATTTTATTCAAATGCTATTTTCTTGTTTCAACTGGCATGGTAATTTAATAAAACAGAGGAAAATGTACAATGAATTCAATTCAATTCAGTTCAATTCAATTCAATTCAATTCAATTGATTTTATGCATGTTTGAAAATGCATGTTTGTGTGCATGTGAAACAGCCAGCATAACACTACTTCTGCTTCTATGCTTGGTTTTTTCTGCACTTGGTTTAGACTGGATGTGTATGTTTTTACCCCGCTTAATTGAATCAAACAGGCCAGTAACTGGTTAACTGAATGCATCTTTACTGGTAGATGTGAGTTGGCCTCCTACTTTTAAACACTTCTGGGAAAACTCTCATGATGAAACCCTCCTCTGAAATGCAGATGAAGGTTAGCGTTTTATTGTGGTGTGCTGAAAGGTCGATATGTGGGCGTTTCTTGAGCCGAGATCCTGCTGTGGGTCAGAGTTGATTTTGTTTTTGTTGTCAGTAGCAGTGGGTGTGAGCCGAAAGAATTGGTTTTAATAGGTGTGAGTGTGAAAGGGCTTTTTTCAATCTTTCACCTCACTCCTCTTGTGTGGGTGAATCAGGAATATCATTTGTCTGCTCATTTCCATCCTGTTCCACATTTAGGAGAAAAAGGACAGACTAAATATAACTACAGTACACATGAATGTCAACATTAAAGGATGGGATACATGCTGTTCTGATCTTTACATTTCTTTCTGTGTGGCTTACAGTGTGGCGCACTGTACAACAGCACAACAGCTAACATTCCCAGATGTGAAATCTACACACACAGTTTGATTGGCAGGGTAAAATTTACCTTTCTGTAACCTAGTAACAAGGCAAAGTGATTTTATATGCGGCTCAAAGTGATCTCACGCTTGGCGACCAGCACAAGTGAAGAGAAGAGAAAAGGGCTGCTTGGTTTTGATGGTCCATTCTCCTCACATCTCAGTGCTTGGTTTGTCTCCATCTCCTCGTAAAAAAAAATGCAGTTCAAAACACACCGATGGTTCGGTCTCACAACTGTGTGAAATCTACAGTAAAAGCCCCTTCTTCTCACGTTGTTGGAGAAGAAGAAAAAAAAAACCTTCCTCCAGATGATCTTTTCACATCAAAGGCGGATTTCTAAGCTATAGTGTGATACTAAATCTCCTCATATATTCCCACTCATTAGTTTGATGGCCAGCAGCAGGTCAAACAGAGGGTGAATATACTGTACGGTGGGAATCGAAGGACTCCTGACACCGACGCCTACATGATGAGATGAGGAGCATAGAAAACAAAAAATAATGAAAATCCATGTCTTTCCTTTTTTTAGGAGGTGAAATATGTCTGGAAATTATTTTTGTTTATCCTGCCTTCTATAAATTGAATGCAAATGTAAATGCATGGAGGTAGCCTGAGGTATTTCCCATAAATGCATACCAAGCCCTTGCTGTAAAACACTGGGTAAAAAACTGGGTAATGTGATATAACTGGTGCAATAATATAAGATGTATTGCCTAACCTTCATGTACTTAAGCTGCAACAAATTGCCACAGTGATGACATTAAAAGTCTAAAACTTAAAGGGGCCCTATTGTAGGAATTCTGATTTTCTTCTATTTATGTACATACATGATCAAAGATGTTTGATGGAGATACTGTTAAAGTTTTATGTTGAGTGGTTAAATTTAAAGTTATTGCATTTTCAAGAATTCTTTGTTTTTTACAGTCAGTTTCAGACTAACTCCAGTCAGCAAATCACAACAAGACTTGGTCCTGATTGGTTCCCATCAATAAACAGTTCTGGACAGCCCCCAATCAGCAGATTTCCCTCATTTGAATTAGAGGAGCTGGTGTCGAACCAATCATTTTGTAATCTCCCTGATGTAATTCACTCATGTAGTTTCCTATATAAAATGCACTTTAAGCACCCACATCATCACCATAAACCCAATAAGTTCCTGAAAATGCTTGGGAAAATGTGAAAAAGATGTGGGGAGCAAGAAAACGTAGGGTTTAGAGAATCTGACTCATCCTGTAGCCAGAAGGTCACAGGATTGATCCCTCAAATGTCGATTTTTCCATCATCAGCAATATGTCTTGTTGAAGTGTCCTTCCTCAAGATGTTAAACCTCTACCTGGTTACTATTGGTCACTCTGTAAAAGAGTGTCAGCTAAGTGCCAGAAATGTAATGTCAATGAGCAGGCTTAGAATTAAAGCAAAATGTACAGTAATGAAACTCAGTCCAGGAACAGATCAGAGAGTCATGTGAATAAACCCAGTTGACTTCAAACAGCAGTCAAATGTGGTGAGACTTCACACCGCCGTCCTCTGATGTTCCTCTTCTGTCAAGCTGAGCCTTTTCTCGTGACCGGCCTTCACTAAGACCGAGCCAAAGACCGGATGGAGTTAATTATCACATAATGACGGTTAGATAGCACTTCAATGAGATGGGAGCCTTTTTGATCCTAATCCTTGGTGTGTGGAGTGTAAGAATAATCCTGTAAACTCAACCGTGTGAAGCAGTGGTACATTTAAAGGGGAACACCGCTCAGTTTCAGCTTTGAATTATACAATTATTACAGTATATGACTGGTGTGTACCTGTGAAATTTCACTTCTGTTTTCCCATACACAGAAACAATACAGGAGCAGAGGTAGGCCCACTTAAAGGGGAAATAGCCTACCGATGATTCAAAGCTTTGGGAACAGGTGTGGGTCGGCACCAGTGAACTTTCACTTCTGTCTCCCATCCGGAAACGAGACAGAAGTCACACTCGTGAACAGCAGCTTAGGAAATGGAGTGTGAATGACGGAGCAGGGGAACGTGACAGAGCCTGGGAGGATTTCCCAGCGGATACAGGGAAGGGAAATTTTCTGGCTTGGAACTGACACTGAAGCCACAACAATCCAAAAACTCATTTTGATGTTAAAGTTCAGACAACTATGTATGTTCACATGCTGTAGTTCATTTACAGTGGGGCCGTTGCATTAAATTAAAGTCCTGGTTCTCTGGATTCTAGCTTGGGCAGAGAGATATACATGTTCATAAATATTTATTGGACTGATTGGATGCCATAAGACCAATAAAATAATAGATTTTTTTCTTTAAATGAGTGGCATTTCCTTTTATTCTGATTTTTTTAAAACTTACATTATTAACTTACAGTGTAGGCTACTTACACTTACATTATACTTACATTAGCTTTACAATGGATATTATATATCACATAAACTGTAAGTCCCTATAGGAATTTTCAGGAATATTTTAGTGATACCATAGGATATAAAAAAAAGTATAGTATAATCAAGTATAATAATAGCGCTTATAGGAAGATTATAGGAATATCATAGGAGATACCATTAAATACTAGTAAGTAACACAGACACCCTATGGAAATATTATAGGAATATTATAGTGATGTCTTGTTTGGCACATCTCTGCGGTCTGAACAAATGTTTTGGTGGATGGCGCCTCCTGGTGGTCAAAAATGGGCTTCAAGGAAATCGGATCTGACTGCTCATTACTAAATAACTGAGGTAACTTAGAAAATACTGTAAACATTACTAATTTGTATTGATATGAACGAGACCCACTTGAAACATCTAGATAACCAAGTATGAATATATTAAAGTCATTTCCACCTTCCATACAATAACAAAATATTTTGGATGTACTGAAGAGGTCTAATCTAACATCTAATTTTGGTTACTGAATTTAGGTAGTCTTATGCATGATACTTATAATACAGTAATAACAACAAACACACACATTTAATGCCAGTTGCTGCAGCTTGGAGTATCTCTGATGCACAGATCAAAAGATGTGAAAATCTCTAATGTTCCTATAATATTCGTATAATATTCCTATGATATTCCTATAGGGACTTAAGGAGTGTCTGTGGTATTCCATGTTTATAGTGACCTTATTCTACTTTATTTATTTTTGTCTCCTTTGATATCACTATAATATTCCTAATATTCGTATGATATTCCTATATTATTCCTATAAGGACTAGTAATTTATGGTATTTTTTAATCTCCTTGGTATCACTATATTAGCACTATTCCTATAATATTTATATGATATTCCTATAAAATTCCTATAGGAACTTAAAGAGTGTCTGTGGTACAGTGAGTTTATGTTACCTTATTTTACTTCTCCTGTTGTAAAACTGTAGAAATTTCTTGCCATATTTTTGACCTAGGCTATATCGTGGCTGCCTGATATTTCAAACTTTTCTTTTGTGAAGTATCCTTCTAAAATATTATAGTTCTTATTAATTAATAACGTTCTTTTCCGGTAGGCGGACACGGAGGCATGTGGTCAAATGAAACAGCAACATGTGAATTGCCGTTAGTTTCTCAGATATAGGAAGTAGAGCGCTGTTTGTCATGCTGCCTTCAGGTGCTGTCGGAAATTCCTACTTTCAATTTGAGTGCACATTGGCCTGTCAAAGTGACTTGGGAATTTTTATATGATGCCAGAATTGTGACCTTGCGAGATTTTGGTTGTGATGCATACACAATAATAACTAATAAATATAGACTAGTAAAACATCAGTTACATGCCTGATGCACATTTTCTCCTCTTTACTCTCCCACTACTAGTATTGTTATGCAATTTGATTTCTAAATCAAACAACAACCATTAAAAAAACAACAACACTATAACAGGTTTCATTTTGTTATTACTACCCACCAGAAGCACTTGAATGCGCAACAAGTTGTATTTGTGACCTCCGTTCTCAGAAGTAGGAGCTTATTAGGAGCCCCTGAAGGCATCACGAGCGCCCTGCTGGTCAGTCTCCTGTCATGTAAACAGACGGTGAGGCAGAGAGAGAGAGAGAGAGAGAGAAAGAGAGAAAGAGAGAAAGAGAGAGAGAGAGAGAAGGTCAGCAGCCCGGATGGACCCGGGCCCGGACAGACCGGACTCACAGGCCGACAGCAGAATGGTAGGCCGAGCCGAGTTTGAGTTTAAAAACCTTCAGCTTCACTTCAGTTTCGCTCCCTGCTGGAAACAGTTTCACCTGAAGAAAGAAAGAGAGAAAAACAAACAGAGACGGAGAGCAGGAAGCGACGCCAGGAAGCTCAAACTCTCCGCGACTTCTCTGTAGCTGCGGGGTATTCGTTTCACTTTGTTCTGTTCTTTTCTGTTCTATTCTATCTATTCTATTGTGTTCTTTTCAAGTCAGCGTCTGTTCTGTTCTGTTTAATTCTGTTTGATCGACTGATTATTCTATTGTAGTCAACATCTATTCTGTTCTGTTCTATTGTAGTCAACATCTACTCTATTCTATTCAAGTCAGCATCTATTATATTCTGTTCTATTCTATCTATTCTATTATATTCTGTTCCATTCAAGTCAGCACCTGTTCTATTCTATTGTCTGTTTAATTCTATTTTTGATCAACTGTTTATTCTGTTCTTGTCAACATCTATTCTATTCTATTCTGGTTGATTCTATTTTTAATCAACTGTCTATTCTATTCTAACCATCTATTCTACTCTAGTCTAGTGTAGTCTACTCACCCGTCTATTCTAATCTATTCTATTCTAGTCTAGTCTAGTCTAGTCTACTCACCCATCTATTCTATTCTATTCTATTGTAGTCAACATCTACTCTATTCTATTCAAGTCAGCATCTATTCTATTCTGTTCTATTCTATCTATTCTATTATATTCTGTTTCATTCAAGTCAGGACCTGTTCTATTCTATTGTCTGTTTAATTCTGTTTTTGATCAACTGTTTATTCTATTCTAGTCAACATCTATTCTATTCTATTCTGGTTGATTCTATTTTTAATCACCTGTCTATTCTATTCTAACCACCTATTCCATTCTATTCTATTCTATTCTAGTCTAGTCTAGTCTACTCTACTCACCCATCTATTCAAATCTAATCTATTCTAGTCTAGTCTAGTCTATTCTAGCCTTGTCTACTCACCCGTCTATTCTATTCTATTCTATTCAACCATCAGTGGATACACTGTAGCATGCTGATCTGTATCTTAGTTCTGCATAATAAGTGAAGTGAGTGAGATAGAAGAGCCATGAATGACTGATTTTGCCCCACAGTTGCATGTTTCTATTCTTTTAATATGGTGTTTTATTTTGCAGCTTTAGAGAACAGCAGTGACTGCAGAATGTATTGACAGAATTATTAAAACTGTCTGTTTTCCAGTGCTGAGCATCATCACACTTGGGTTTAAAACTGATCAAGGAGGGACTCTGAACAGCTGCAGTTTCTTTAAAGTGACAAAGCAAGGTGAGTAAAACTCTTCAAACCACTCTGAAGTCATCTGTTGCTCTGTTGCTCTGTTGATCTGTTACTCTGTTGCTCTCATATGAAGCATCCACAAGGGTTTGATCATATCGAAATTCACTATCGATACTTTTGGACTGAAGCAGCAAAATTATATATAAAAATATATATATATAAAAAAGTATTCAGTCTTTCCCCCAGAATTTTATTCTTTGCACGGTGGGAAAGACTTGTAAACTCTACATTGAAACCCAGACTAATGACATTATTTTAGAGTTAGCAGGATCCACCTCACCTATTCAATGGTAGTGAAAAATCTGAGATAGATACCTGTAGATGAAGATGAAGAATGAATTTGAATCAATAAAATGTGAAAAGACAAGAAAATTTCAAGTGTTTTATGTAGCAGTGGTCGGGCAGAAACCTCCATCATATCGACTGTGGACAAAATGACTGGCCGATATCTGATATTCAATAAAAGGCCAGTATCGCCAAACCGATATATCGGCCTAGCTGTAGTATCCTATATTTATTTTTACATTTCAGGAGATTGAATATGTTCAGCAGAGTCATATTATGCTCTAAAGCAGTTATTCTCAACCTTTTTCAGATCGTGGTCCCCTAATTTTGTCTACATTTGGGCCACAATCTGAGAATATTTTTATTGTTAGATATGATTTTGTCCAGAATCCCATGACTATCTGTATCGTAGGTAGAGAGATAACAGAGAAACTATGATCAAAACAGTCATTCTTGTACATTCTCTAATTGTGTTAACTTCTTGTAAACGTAATAAAGTTTAACAATTCATCAGTCTGCTGGGGACGCCCTGGAGCCCCCTCAAGGACCCCTGGTGGTCCCTGGACCCCACGTTGAGAACCACTGCTCTAAAGAACTCAGCTCCTGTGTCATGTGTCTCTGTAAACGCTTCCTAACACACTGTACGCAGGTCCTGTCCCATGTCCACCATGGCCACCCTCGGGGACGGTGACGTCCACACCTTCGGCCCTGAGCTGCCGGCCATGTTTGACGGCATGAAGCTGGCGGCGGTGGCCACCGTCCTGTACGTCATCGTCCGCTGTCTGAACCTGAAGAGTCCCACGGCGCCGCCGGACGTCACCTACCAGGACACGCCGCTCAGCCGCTACCTGCTCAAGTCCTGCCCCATGCTGACCAAAGAGTGAGTGTTTGGTAGTTCCTAGTCCGACTCAAGGCCCAACTTTGATGACTTGTGACTCGACTCTGACTTGAATATTGACGACTCAGACTTGGACTTGGACTTGGGACTCGATCACCTTATACATCAACATGTGAGACAACATTCTATTGCACTAATTTCAAAAATTCGAAAGTTTAACAAGCCAGTTAGTATTAAGGACAAACTGTTATTAGTACGTGATAAACATCAAGTTAACATAAGAATAAGAGATAAAAATCATTATGTACTACCAAAAATAAAAACTGAAATGGGAAGACGGACTTTTATTTTCAGAACTGTTAAATTATGGAATTCATTACAATACCTCACTCAAGAACAGGATATGTGCCAATGTATGTAGGTTATATGTGTGTATGTATGCATGTATGTATATGATATGTGTGTGTCAACAATTATGTGTTGTATTAATATGAATTATTGTATGCTTAAATGTTTTTAATGTGGACTCTTGGAAGATTAGCCAATGGGATAAAAGAGATCCAAATAAAATAAAATAAAATAAAATCAGCTACACATCTTACAACACAACCACTGACAGGATGATGTAATATTAGTAGAAAAGGTAGTGCCAAATGTAAGATATTTAAAAGGACAATTGAGGAAAAGACTGGTCTAGCATGGATTACTTGAACTCAAACTGGTTACTTGGAGTTGGACTACACACTAAATTGCTAGGTATAGTGGGCCACATAGCTCTATTACCTGAAAATGTGAACCTATATCCATCTGGATTCATGCGATCCATTTGGTTAATATGTTTACGTATATGGGAATATGATCCTCTTGTGTTATATAGAAGATATGGAGATGTTGTGGATTATTAATTTAAAAAACTCAGTGAAAGTAGGGAATCTAAGGTAGGGAATCTGAAGCTCGGTGTTTACCCAGCCATCTCAGCTGGCAGGCAGCAGTTAAATGATGCAGGCGGCCTGTAGACCTGTATAGTCTTCTGCCGCCTCCTGGGGTCGGAGTGTGTGTGTGTGTGTGTGTCTGTCTGCAGGGTGATAATCTTGGCCAAGACTGTAATGAAACCTCTTCAGGGTTAGAGGTTAAAGCTGCGTTATGTAAGACGGAGCTTGTCCTTCTCTGTAGATACATTCCTCCCTTGCTGTGGGGGAAGAGCGGCCACCTCCAGACGGCTCTGTACGGCAAGATGGGGCGCATCAACACTCCAACGCCCTCCGGCATCCGCAACTTCCTGCCCATGCAGGACGGGGCCACGGCGACCTTTGACCTCTTCGAAGCACTTGGGGACCACAGCACAGGGGGTGAGAGACTGTTTTTTGGGGTTTTTTTCTGACAAAAACAGACACTTTACCACTCATATGGGACCAGATTTCATTAAGAAAATCCACTGTTGTCTTTCAGGAGTTGGTTTCACCACATTTTAAACTGTATAGCTCTACAGTAACATCACATTAATTCAAGCCAATTCAATGGCTAGTGCAGCTATAGGGACTTGTCTTCCAACATGTTATCTGTTGCCAATATCTACTGATCTTCTGTCTTTTAAAGCTTGTTTTTCACTGAAGACAGCACTTATTCATGTTCTCTCCTAAGTTTCATGTGTTTGTTTATATCATAAGTGCATCAAGTAGCGAGCAACCGATACCATACACAGAGAGAAAGACCACTAATGAAATCCCCAGAGGGAAAATGCCATGGATTTCAGCAGCCAATTAACTAGACACACACACACACACACACACACACACACACACACACACAGAAGCTTGCATGACATCCACATTTCCCCACAGTGACTCCCTGTTTTGTGTGTATGTGTGTGTATGCCTATGTGTTGCCATGCAGACGACATCACCATGGTAATCTGCCCCGGGATCGGTAACCATAGCGAGAAGAACTACATCCGGACCTTCGTGGATCACTCCCAGCGGCAGGGCTACCGCTGTGCCGTGCTGAACCACCTGGGCGCTCTGCCCAACATAGAGCTCACCTCGCCGCGCATGTTCACCTACGGTAAGGAGGGAATACCGCCGGCTGTTTATAATTAAGGGTGCTACCACACCTGCAGCTTGTTTTCTTTGGTTCAAACCATAGGGGAAAAGTTTACTTTCATTTTTTGGTTCGTTTGGGGTCACATTGCCTAATTAGAAGCGAACCAGGGCTTGTAAACAAAAGTCACATGAACCGACAAGCAGCTTGTTGGACAGAGTCTTGGTAACCTGTCATCCCACTGGGTTACAGATTTTGGCGCAGGGGAGAGTCAAAACAAATCTGATTCCAGTCCCTGTAACTTTAGCTAAGCATGTTGGACTTTAGAGCTGCAACGATTAATCTATTCATTGATTAGTTGTGAACTATTAAATTAATCACCAACTATTTTGATAATCGATTCATCGGTTTGAGTAATTTTTTAAGAAAAATAAGTCAAAATTCTCTGATTCCAGCTTCTTAAATGTGAATATTTTCTGTTTTTTTTACTCCTCTATGACAGTAAACTGAATATCTTTGGGTTGTGGACAAAACAAGACATTTGAGGACGTCATCTTGGGCTTTTGGAAACACTGATCGACATTTTTCACCATTTTCTGACATTTTATAGACCAAACAACTAATCGATTAATCGAGAAAATAATCGACAGATTAATCGACAATGAAAATAATCGTTAGTTGCAGCCCTATTGGACTTGTCTCTTTGCTGTAATTTAATATGTTGAAAAGGGATTTCGCCTCATCTTTACTCCAAGTTTAAAGTTCTAAAAGTTCATGTTGTTACTGTATGTTAGGCTTTCCAAGTATGAGTAATTGCTGGCTATCAGTCAATATCCATCTCTTTGTACCCATAAAACCTAGTGTTTTGTGGTAATTTTCTGTAATTGGTTCAGATTACATTCTCACACCTAATGAGCTGGACTGCAGTTCACTTGTAAAAGGACCAAGACTTCAGGTCTTCAGGTAGTCTTGGTGCGGTTATTTGGTGTCACCTGAGTTCAAATATTCTCAACTGCCCAAACAGACCAAACTGAAGGAGTTTGAGGAAATTGCTCTAAACATGCTTGCGTGTTATTTTGATTTTGTTTGTTGTTTTTTATTTGACACATGTTTTTATGAAACATTTATTAAAGCCAGTACAGCAGCTGATATTTTGACTGTAGGTCAATTTCAGTAGTGTGTTGTGTGGAAAATTAAAGAGGAAACATAAGTTAAAGGACAGTGACTTGAAGGTTTTCATTGTAAGGGGTGGCTGTATCAAAAATTAAAAGACATGTATTTAGGTTATACGCCAAAGAAATCCCATTGTATCAAATAATTTGGCACACATGCATGTTCCAGCTGCTTAGCCTTCATCAGAGTACGTCTTCAGTCAAAAGTTGCATATTTATCAGTATTGCACAGCTGTGAAACTGTCTCTCTTCCATCCAGGTTGTACGTGGGAGTTTGCAGCCATGGTGGGCTACATCAAGCGGGCCTTCCCCCAGACGATGCTGGTGGTGGTGGGCTTCAGTCTGGGGGGAAACATCGTGTGTAAGTTCCTGGGTGAGAACCGATCCAACCAGGACCGAGTGATCTGCTGCGTCAGCGTCTGCCAGGGATACAGCGCTCTCAGGTTGGTAGAACGAGGGCTGGGTATGTTTGGAAAGTTTTGGATAGGGATGCTGGTTCTTAAACAATACTTTTGGTGACACATTTCTTTGTTGAATGAAAGCGCATTATAAAAGTTAATTACTTAGTAGTAGTACATGCATGAATGGCATGAATCTAGACTTGCTGGCTCAGTTGGCCGGGGTTCAAATCTGGCGTGGGACCTTTGTTTTATGTCATCATCCTTTTTTCTTCCCATTTTTCCACTTTACTTCCTCTCTACTGTCAACGGTTCCCTAACACAGTATTGCCAAAAATAATCTAAAGAAAAAGAATTAGATGAATTTCTGATAAACCAGAAGAAAACGTGGATTTTATGACAAGAATCAGCCCTCCTTGAAGCTTTTCAATCTCTTGTAATCATCTTAAAATTGATACTCATGGCAAAAACTGGTACGGCACAGTGCAACAAAATTGCTCCTGCACTGAATGGAGGAATACTGTGTGTCTTTAGTCTTTCAGTGGGCTACAATTGATGAAGTATGAAAGAAAATTTAGTATCAATATTACTAATATTCTGCATAAAGGTTCCTGTTTGCCAATAGATCTGTAGTCCACATCAGTGGTTTCTCCTACCGTAGTGTGGTTCCGTGTGTGTGTGTATGTGTGTGTGTGTGTGTGTGTGTGTGTGTGTGTGTGTGTGTGTGTGTGTGTGTGTGTTAGGAATTCTATCTGGCTTGCGCTGCAGTCTAATTGTTCATTCAGATGTAGGCCAAAGTCAAGGCTGAACTGCTCTCTGGTTTCCTTTGTGTGTAACAACAACATCAGTACACACGTCATGGCTTCCACAGACTTCACTGCACCTTGTGTGTGTGCGTGCGTGTGCGAGTATGTGTATGTGTGTGTGTGTGTGTGTGTGTCTGTGTGTGTGTACTGTACAAATAAAGAGAAGTGCACACAAGGCCATATACAGGCTGTCAGCACATGTGCTTGTTAGTTGTTCACACAAATCAGGTCTTCATTAATTTTCAACCAAGGAACTTAAACCAGGTGAACACCACAAGGGTTTAGAGTGAAAGAGGCATAAGTGACATTTTCCTAATTTTATAGCAGAGCAAAAACAAAACTTTAATTGATTGCATCAGATATTCTGCAAAAAAGCTAGTAAATGCAGTTACCGCCTTTTTGCACCAAATTTAATCTGGGGTTTGGGTGTTGAACACATGAGTCTTTTGGATTTTCCTCTTTATTTTAATTTTATTTATAATTACAAATGTTCTTTTGACCATAAGATAGAGCTCAACAAGAGCTTTCTAATGACATATGATGCTTATTTCTGGCCAAAATGTCACTTACACCCCTCTTGCACCAAATCCTTGATTATCCCAACTGTACACATATACATTACAAATGCATTTTATATCCAAAGTGCAAGTAAGTGCAAGTGTGTATGTATGTGTGCATGTGTGTGTGTGTGTGTGTGTGTAGAGCCCAGGAAACCTTCCTTCAGTGGGACCAGTGTCGGAGGCTGTACAACTTCCTGATGGCAGACAACATGAAGAAGCTCATCCTGTCACACAGGTGGAGACACACCACCAACACACAGCATTATGTCATCTAAAGTGTTGCTATAAGCACTTTGTAACTGTTTTGAAAAGTGCTATATAAATAAACATTAAAGTAACTAGTAAATTAAACTATCTTCTAGGGTCAGTTTTACTTTGATACCAGCAATCATTTTGCACTGACAGGTAATATATTTTTCATTTGATGGATATATGAAACTCTTCAAATGAAACTTAATAGAGAAAAGCCTCTACATCATTTTGAATTCTGGTGTCTATGTCAGACAGCAACAAAACGCAGCTTGAGTCTTGCAAATCTCTCTTTGAGATGTATGTAGCTTATCGAGGCAGCTTAAATTGTTTGTAGTCCGTAGATGATCAGTGGGTTGCTATGGCAACAATGTAACACGGCAAGATAAACATCCACAGGAGGAAGCGGTGCTTTCCTATTATTGTGCAATCTGCCTAGAGATGAGAAATTTATTTTGGCATTTTACTAGTCACTAGCCAAATGCTGGTGAATTGTGGCTGTAACTAAAGTTTATTTACTCTATCAACCAGCCATCATTTAGAGGTTTTGCTCTATTCTAAAAAGTTAGTTAGTTGGTAAAATGGTGAGAGTGGCAGGGGAGTTGTAGGGTTTACTAGTCACTGTCACCAGTGGACAAAAAAGTTAGTCTCCTGTCCTGATCTATGTCATTAAATGTCTGTATCGTTTTGTTCACCAGGGGCAGTTTGTTTGGCATGAACTCCAGCAAGATGGAGGATGCGGACCTGAGCAGACTGTACACAGCCACTTCTCTAATGCAGATCGATGACAGCATCATGAGGTCAAATTTTTTCTTTTATTTTATTTAACAAGACTGCTTGTGGCCCTTCACATTCATCAATGGTTATCTCAGTTACATTTTACATTGTAGGCATTTAGCTGAAAGTCAGTGACTTCAGTGAGTTCAGTGTCTCGCTCAAACACTCCTCAACAGGACACACTGCTGTTGCGTGCCTGTACTTGGTGCTGCATCACTCATGTTCTAACATGATTTGTATTGCAGAAAATTCCATGGCTACAGCTCTTTGAAAGAGTACTATGAGAAGGACAGCTGTGTACAGTACATCCACAACGTGAGTGAGAAGCCTCCAGTGTTCAGATATTGATTACAGCAGACAGGATGGTGACATTTAGTAGGATGGTGTCAGTGAATATTAATACTAATATTAGTACTACAACAACTAGTACTATTACTACTATTACTACTATTACTACTACTGCTACTGCTACTACTGCTGCTATGACTAGTAATAGTGCTGGTGCTACTGCTACTACTACTACTAGTATTACTGTTGTTGCTACTACTACTACTACTGCTACTACTGCTACTACTACCATTACTGCTACTACTACTACTACCACTGCTACTACTACTACTACTACTACTACTACTACTACTACTACTATTACTGCTACTACTACTACCACTGCTACTACTACTACTACTACTACTACTGCTACTACTACTATTACTGCTACTACTGCTACTACTACTGCTACTACTACTACCACCGCTACTACTACTACTACTACTACTACTACTACTACTGCTACTGCTGCTACTACTGCTACTACCACTACCACTGCTACTACTACTTCTACTACTGCTACTAATAATAATATAATAATAATAACTAAAGTAAACAACAACACAACAGGGCATTAGGCCCTCCAAAGCCGTTGACAGAGTAAATGTGAGTCATGTTGTTGCTCTCCCAGGTCACGGTGCCTCTCCTGCTGGTAAACTCCTCAGATGATCCTCTGGTTCATCAGTCACTGCTGGCGATCCCACGCTCACTCGCAGGTTTGCCTCTACAGCTTCATTTCATTTATCTATAGCTGCTATTGATTAGTTCTCAATGAATCTGAAGTATTTTGGGTGTTACTGATGGTGTTGTGAGCTATGATATGTTGGATTATAAAAAACAAATTCAGCTACACTTGGAGGTGATGGGATGTTCGCAAAAATACTCTTTTTATGGATCTTAAATACCTTTTCAAAATGACCGCCTTAGTGGACTTAGACCAATCAGAAAATAGGTCACATGTCAGAGGAGTCAACAATGAAGCTTTAAACCTACTGCATGCGGGCCACACATAATAAAACATTACAACATTACTACATACATGAATAATTAAAGACAAGCATTAGAACCCATGAAAACTCATTCACATTAAAATCTTCATTCATATCAATAGGGTGCAGACTTTTAAGATTAAAAATCCAAAATGCTTCTCTCCTCCTCTACCTGTTTATTTATGCAGGATCAGGTGAACTAAATCCTTGCAGATAGGTTGAGACAACTTATATTTTGTGTGTAGGCCCTATCCATTTCCTAGAGGAAGATGAATACTTTATTTCAACATCATTAACTCAGTTACACAACTCACACCAGTCCAGACCGGGTGAACCGCTTGTCCCTTCTTCTCTCTCCTTCTCTGCTGGACTCAGACTCCTAAGTGTTGATAAAGTCTTGTGGGAGTTATCTGCTCAGCGGCACCCTGACCAGACAGTCTTGTTGAATTTTTCAGGGCCATGCGATCCCCCTGTGCTGTGGGATTATTTATAGGTGTGTGTGTGTGTGTGTGTGTGTGTGTGTGTGTGTGTGTGTGTGTTTGTGGCCATGCGCCACTGCCTTCTCCCTCAGTGTCTGTATAGGTCACTAGCATTGGCCCTTGTGTGTGTAAATCAGCATTACTAGGCCTTGTGGGGGAAAATGTGACTTAGACCAGTGGTTCTCAACGTGGGGTCCGGGGACCACCAGGGGTCCTTGAGGGGGTTCCAAGGGGTCCCCAGCAAATTGATGAATTGTTAAACTTCACCATTATATCATTTACAAGAAGTTAACACAATTAGAGAATGTAGAGGAATGACTGTTTTGATCGTAGTTTCTCTGTTATCTCTCTACCTACAATACAGATAGTCAAGGAATTCTGGCCAAAATCATATCTAACAATAAAAATATTCTCAGATTTGGGTCCAAGAGACAAAATCTCATTAAATGGGGGTCCATGGCTCTAATGTGGACTAAATTAGGGCTCCTTGATATGAAAAAGGTTGAGAAGCGTCGACTTAGACCTTCACCACTGAAATCCTAAACTTGCTCTTTGGTGGAAGGAAACATACTGTTTTATTTCCTCTTATTTTTTTCTTTCATTACTCACTGTAATTCCATTGAAATCATTTATATAATGTCCATATTGAGTTTATTTGATAATTCAAAACATTATATATCGCTGTTGTTGTGTGAAAACCTTGTCACTCCAATTTTGATGATTTTCATGTTTTCACTTCAAATGAAGGATTGCATGGCTCCTCTGTGGGTTGAGAAAAAGACCTCACAAGTTTATCAAACTCTTTCAAAGCCCATTGGATAACGCCAAAAAAAATGAATTGTCATGGAACTAAAAACAAGTTTTTATTAGTTCCTGAAAAATTGACATTTTGGAGATGCAAGTTTTTCACCCAACGACAACATGCAATATTCTGCTCACCACTTGAGAAAAACAATGGATATGTACCTCTGAAAAGAAGGATTGTATAAATCAATGTGAACTTAATTAACCTCAAAAATACACTTCACTGCATAGTGATAGCCCAATAAATAGATGTTTTAATTTAGCCCCTCAGTAGCTGCAGCCAAAATTGGTTCATTCTATTTCAGTTGAGAATGTGAAACACATTAAAGGAAAACTACGACCCTGATTATTATAGTACGGTAACAGTTGTCCAGCAGTTAATGGCCAGAGTTTAATATGGATTAAAAAAACATCTAGGGGCTGAAAATCTTCCTGTGGTTTATGCAAGTGTGTCACAACAACACACTTCTGTTTTTTGAATTATTACTCTCCTCCAAGTCACTAATTTTATAAACACTGACAACAAAATGGCTCCCTTTGCACTATACTGTTTCACACAAGAAAATGATAAAGATTCTGTTAGGTCTAAGCTAATAAATGGACATTTTAAAAGCTAACAACAACCCATATGTATGTGTGTAGGTATGTGATAGTGGCTGTCAATTCACTTTCAATTCAGTCAATTCAGCAAGTGACCATAAAAAGGTTCCTATATGGAGTCTATATAGAAATTATTTAAGAATGACGGCTCTTCCATTATTATGTGATTTGCTGTTTAAATTTCTGAATTGAAGGTTGACGTCTTTGCACAGTAAAAAGGTCATTACTGTGTGTGTGTGTGTGTGTGTGTGTGTGTGTGTGTGTGTGTGTGTGTGTGTGTGTGTGTGTGTGTGTTGGAGGATTCAGAAACCCGACTGATGGCACCAGCTGCCTTGGTGCACGTAACTCTTCACTACACATTTCCTAACCAGCCACTCTGCTGCTCTCCATATGGACCAGTCGCTCTCTTCCCCACTAACCTACTTTACCCACACACACACACACACACACACACACACACACACATACACACACATACACATATATACACACACACACACACACACATGCATACACACAGATGGCTAACCTGATCTGGGCAGGGCAGCGGCAGGCTGGGTCTTGAAGTACAGCATGACTGATGGTTTGCCAAATGGCCACTGAAGCTAAAGGCAGCCGGTTTCAGTTTGGCATGAAACTCTGGGTGTGGCTGACAGAGATCCTGGTCCAGGCAGACCTGACTTGATGCACCAAAACTCACATTTTTGGAGAGTTTCAAAGCATGATCATAATGGCTTTGATTTGAGTTTT
This sequence comes from Centroberyx affinis, assembly GCF_046629955.1. Lineage (NCBI taxonomy): Eukaryota > Metazoa > Chordata > Actinopteri > Beryciformes > Berycidae > Centroberyx > Centroberyx affinis. The sequence continues at coordinate 141,986 of NW_027282241.1, forward strand.
GTTTATAGCAGGGTTTTTTTTTTATTTGTAATACAAAGGATGCCCAAATCAATACGCTTTAGACCAGTGGTTCTCAAACGTGGCCTTCAGGACTCAGAGCCCTGCTGGTTTTCATTCCAGCTATCTAATCAGGGACCTGATTTATACCTGGGATAGCAGGTGAATGCAATTGGACAGAAAACCAGCAGGGTTCTGGGCTCTGAGGACCAGGACCAGAGAACCATTGCTTCAGACTACAAACCCCCGTTTCATAAACGTTGTTGACAGCGGGGGCATAACTCAGATCAGAAGAGTCATTATTTTACATGATCTCACTCTCCATGCAACCTAAGGATTTGCACTTCTTGTTTGTGTACAAGTTCATAAGTCATTGTCTTTATATCTGAATATCTACAGATATTTATAAAAAATGATATTTAGCTTCTCAAATATGTATGAATTCACGTTACTTGCCTTTTGGTAGGGAGATCATCTGAACAAAATTGCAGCAAAAGACCTGAAATCACGTTGGAGAGTGTGTGTCCAGACCAGTTCCTTTTTACCAGAATGATAAACATCTTTACACATAAATATTTATCAGTGCTCAGGATGTGATGTAACTTCCCCTTCTGCTCATGTAGAAACCTGGCTTGGATGTTAGGGGAGACAGTTTATTGTCCCACACAGGTCACTGTAGTTCACTGACAGCTTCTCATAAACACGTAACTTGTGATTTGTTTTGTTTGTCATCTGTGATGACGACAGCTTAGGTCTGTGTGAAATGTGTGTGAATGTGACGGCAGTGTGTGAGGTCCAAAAAGGTGCCCACTAAATTTGACATTGGACTGAGTATAGTGATTTGGAGCAATTTTGGTGTGTGTGTGTGTGTGTTTCAAGGTTATTATAGTTTTGCATGTTTCATTAGTTTTTATTTTTATTTCATTTTGACTTTTTGTTTTCAATTTCAGTTTAGTTTTAGTTAGTTTTTAAAGCGGGTTTGCTAGTTTAGTTTAGTTTTTATTTTTTGAAAATGCTTAGTTTTAGTTTAGTTTTTATTAGTTTAGTGTTAGTTTTAGTCTTTTTTATAATATGGGGTATTTGTCAGGGGCGAGATTCAAAAATTCAAAATACTAGGCTTATGTATGAAATAAATTGAAAAAAAATGAAAGAAATGAAATAAAGACGAAAACTAAAGACATTTTCTCTATAATTTTATTTTATTTTAGTTAGTTTTGTAAACACACAGTATAGTTTCAGTTATCGTTTTTTTGTAAAGCCTCGTTTTTATTTGTATTTCAGTTAACAAAAATGTTTTTTCACACCTAGTTTTTGTTATTTTGTTAGTTTTCATTAACGATAATAACCTTGGTGTGTTTGTGTATTTCTGTGTGAAGCTGTGTGTGTATGGGTAGGGAAAATTAAAATGTGTGTTTACATAAAAATGCTAAGAAGTGTGTGAGTGGAGAGTGTAGAATGACAGAAAGGGAAAGCAGCATGGCGTCGTGTTTCTGTGAGGAAAGCCAGCGTCCTGACCGCTGACCAGCGAGCCACCGAGCCGCTCTAACGATACCTCCACCTTCAGAGCAGGGGAACCTAATTAATTACTTCTGCACCGACAGGATCAGGGTGCGTTTAATTACTAAAGGCGGTGGAGGTGCTCAACCCAAAAATCACAGGGACACGGTCAGGTGCACAAGGCTTGGAAACTTCCAAAACCTGGAAGGATGGCCAGGAGGGGAAAATGAGTCACAACAAACATGTTCCAGTTATACAGCCTTCATCAGCTGTTTAGCCGAAAAGCATTCACTGTCACTGCTGATTCATTTTTCAAGATATTCATCCTTGGAAACTTGGAAAATGGAGTCAGAATCACTTGCCAAATACAAAAACATGAACATGAACTCCACCCACAACATTTTAACACTGTTAAAAAAAACACAGCTCTGATGTACCTTGCATTTCTGGGTATTTTTCTTACTCCAGCAGATGATTTGCCAAATGTAGATTATTTGACATGTCATCAAGATATTACCAGCAGCTACAATGATAGCAGAAAATGTCACTGAAAAATCACTGTTGCTCTAGGAATGCAACAAGTTCCCGTTCTCTGAGGGTTGTTGAAAGGCATTCTGGGAAATGTAGGAAATCACTAATTGAAGTAGAATCAGGCAAAAGAGTTTGAGGGAAAGTGGGTACATCAAAAAAGTAAATTACAACACTTCATCAAAAAAGAACTCCTGGAATGCATTGAACATCATAAATACAAAACAGTGTAAGAGTATCTGAGGGTGGATTTTTCCTTTAAATTCACATTTACTGGGATGGATGGGCTCGTATAGAATTTGATATGATTCCTGTTCATATTGTACTGTTGAGAAAAAAAAACGCTCACAAAACGATCCTCCTCTCTCTCTCTCTCTCTCTCTCTCTCTCTCTCTCTCTCTCTCTCTCTCTCTCTCTCTCTCTCTCTCTCTCTCTCTCTCTCTCTCTCTCTGTCTGCCGCTCCAGAGAAGAAGCCCAACGTGATTTTTGCCCTGACCCAACATGGAGGCCACCTGGGCTTCTTCGAGGGGGCGGTGCTGTTCCCCCACCCGCTCACCTGGATGGACAAGGTCATAGTCGACTACGCCGACGCCATCTGTCTGTGGGAGAAGAACCGGCCGCCCTGCCGGAGGACCGGCCGCCACCACACACACTCCTGCCTGCAGAGCACAGGCGCAACGCCAAGTGTGTAAGACACACACACACACACACGGTACATACAAGTACATGTGTGTTGGAGGAAACACCTGGAGAGAAAACTATGAATCAACACACACACATGCATACACGCTTCTCTCTTCTTCTGCTCTACCTCATCCTCTTTTGTCTTTTGCCTACTAAGAAACTGCCTTACTGTCCCTTAATGCAGTGGTTCTCAACGTGGGGTCCAGGGACCACCAGGGGTCCTTGAGGGGGTTCCAGGGGGTCTCCAGCAAATGTGGAAGAACAACTGTTTTGATCATAGCTTCACTGTTATCTCTCTACCTACAATACAGATAGCCTTAAAAATTCTGGACAAAATCATATCTAACAGTAAAAATATTCTCAGATTTGGGTCCGAGAGACAAAATCTCATCAAATGGGGGTCTGTGGCTCTAATGTGGACTAAATTAGGGGTCCTTGATATGAAAAAGGTTGAGAATCACTGCCTTAATATCTGTCACACACAGTCCATTTGGAAAAGAGTAAAGCATACACAAACCGAGGAGGTAAAATAAACAAACTGAGGCTGACCTGATGGCACATGCAGTAAAAGTGGCCTTTTAATTTCACAGTTCATGCCTGTGCTGTCGAAAGTCATTCTGGGAAATGTAGGATAATCATGAACTGAAGTAGAGGTAGAAGAGGCAGGTTGAGGGAAAGTGGGTTCACCAAAAAAAGTAAATTACAACACTTAATTGCAAAATAACTCCTGGAATACACTGAACATCACAAATTAATGATATGTGACAGTGTAAGAGGATCAGAGGGATTTTTCCTTTCACTTTTGCCATGATGTCATGCTCGCCCCCTGCTGGTTATTGGCAGCTGTTGCTTCTTCAGTCTGTAACATAAATTGGGTAAAATGGGTTGAATGGGATGAGAAACAGTTTTTCCCTGTTTCTCTCCATCAGTGTCTGAATGGCACTTGCACTGTTCTACAGTAGGCTGATTTAGCTTGTTGCTGTGTGTCATGTTTTATGTGTCTCCCACTGGAAACTGCAAGGGTCATTGGACATTATTATTAAATCACTGAAAATGGGAAAATTCAGCTTAGTGAAGTGGAAAAGACACATTATTTTAAAACCAAAGCATTTTTGGTATTCAGCACTGGAGCCTTAACGAGGATGATGGAAGCTATGACAGTGAAACACATTTAAAATAATATGTGTGTTTTGTTTTTTGTTTTTTTCCCATTTTAGTTCACTTCTCGATTTAAGTGCCTTAATAGAACTGCGAATGTGCAACAGATTTGGGTTTCCAGTTCAACTTGAATCACTGAGCTGAAACTGATGAGTGACATAGACATTAGATGTTATGATTTGATCTTTACAGGAGCGATCACCAGCGTTTAATGTAAACATGACATCTTCCCTCTTCTGTGCAAGTCAAACTCTTTGAATGTCCTAATATATTTCACATGTTTTATTATTTGATATGATGCTATCTTATTTCTTATTTCTACTAAGAGGATTTGTGTTGCTATATTGAGGGGAAAAAAATCACACTGCTGTTCATAAACCAGTTTGGTTTGTGTTTGTATGGTGCAGCATCATGTTGCTGGCTTTGACTTTTTCTAACTTTCCCTCACTGTATTTTCCATGGTGCACAGTGGACCATCAGCCTGTTGTGTTACTATTTAACTTCACGACAGGAGAATCAGGGCTTCAGATGTATGTTGAGAGTGATAAAACACAAAGAAGAAGTGAAATTTTAAAAATCCAAAGGAGCTTTCCAGTGATAATCCCATCCTCTCCACTGAGTCATTGAAGGGAAATATGGAGGCTTAATGTAAACCAGGGCTAACACTTTGCTCATAACAGTCTCCTATTCTAGGTCAGCTTGTCCCACTCCATGAATTGCTCCACAGTCATTAACAGGCCAGCAGGTAACAGCCGTTGTTATTGTGCCTCCTGCTATAGGATGAGAATGGTCAGGTGGTTTAATTTCCTAAATGCTGCTGCTAACATTGATTAATACCATACAGATGTTCCATGCATAGTGTGGAAAAATACCTGACTCTATAATCCACAGCATAAGGTACCGAGAAAAGTGGATGGGATTCAGTCTGTGTCTTCTTAATGAGGCTGAAAGGCTGTTCAGGACAAACCAGGGTCAAACAGTGTTTTCAAATACTGAACATGGTTTCAAAAGCAAGGAGAGAAGAGAGCGCTACTGTGACATGCAGTATGTATATAAAATTAAATATGCAAGTAATGATTGTAAGGTGCTCCTTCACAGTGGGTTTTCAATGGAATCAGAAAAAAACAATTGGACCAATGCACTCTTCATTTTTTAATAAAAATAGATTTATTAAACTGCCGTTGTTCTGTTCAATGTTTAGGGATTTAGAAAGACCGCTGCATTGTGGCCACATGTGACTCCCTGATAAAGACATGTGGCTTAAACACAGCAGAGGATTTATTTTAAAAAACAAACAAACATTAAATAGAACAATGCCTGACATTTTTGACAAGTGACTAAGGTTTTGTGGGGGTTTCTTTAGTTTTATGCCACTGAGGGCCACATACCTTATGGGTGGAGTTTACCACATAAGACAATACAATGACTGTCAGAGAGTTTAGACAATCACAGAAAAGGTTCCTAAATTCACATTAATATACTTTCTTAAGGGTGTTTTCCGATGATTAACAACTAATCAGACACTACCAGTGCACTTCACTCCACCCAGCTGGTACTCAGCAGATTAAAACAAGCACTAACATTATTTGCTTACCATTATTTGACCCAAGACTGGTTCAGGATTTTTACATCCCAGTCCCATTGATAACTCACCTCCTTTCATCCAAAAAGATTTGGTGCTAATGTTTTGTTTTTTTAGTGATTGACTGTCTGTCAGCAGTGCTAGTGTAAAATAATGAAGAGCAAAACCATAATAAGACTAAAAAACATGTAATATAATTGTTTGGGGCTTACTTGCATGCACATTTAAGAGAGATGGTTTTGCTCCCAATTGACTTGCACTAGCATTGTTAATAAATCCCAACTGGGGACTTTTGTCAATTCTTCACAAATGTCACTGATGTCAAAACCTTTTTACGTGTCCTAAAACGCCAGCTAGCTTGTCATTATTAAAAATAAAAAGGACCTCAATCTGCTCTTGAAAAGCCCAATTCAACTTCCACCAGCACCATCACTGCCTCTCCATGTGCAATATGTACTGTACCTCTGCTGTTTGCCTTTACTTTACTGTTTACAGTCCCTGCTGTACTGTATAGATTATTTCACTGCACTATAATATCAGCATATTGGTGTGACATTTATAGTCTAATCATAATGTGCTTTGTTTTGATGTGCTACACATTACAGCCATGAATAATAAATTTGGTTTGGATTAATCCATTAATAAATCATTTTCAGGTATCTGTGTCTGTTTATTGTAACCTAACCCATATTCCTAGATCATTTTGCATGTAAACAGATCCCACACCATATTTTTTGATTGAAGACTGAATTGCAGAGAGACTCAAAGACGATTATGTACATTTATATACAGTTTATTGTACACATTCCTTAGTGGTGACGTTCTTATCAGCGCACCATGGCAGCACACTGGGTGAAACACAATATTCATACTGCAGAACAGTCAAAAAAAACCAAACACATAAGAGACAGGCACTTGTTGGAATATCAGCCTTGTGTCGAAGTTGAAGGAGGATGGTCAGGGTGGAAACTGAGAAAGCTGGGGCCGGCCAGTTTTAACAAGCTGTGTGGGTGGACTGAGGTCCAGACAAAGCACAGTTTAACAGAGGAAAGAGAGGAAATCACATACGCTCTAGTGTTAAGACTCTCATTTCGTCTTAATGGAAGTAAAAGCCTGTGTGTTTTGAGTAGATGTTTGGGAGCTTCTCTCTTGTTTTTGAGTTTATTTTCTTTGATGAAATGTCTCAAAAGAGTTGCTGGCAATGTGGAACTGTAAGGTGCTTTGGATAAAAGTGTCGACCAAATTGCTTATACAGAATATAGAGCAGCATGAAGCTAAAGAGTAAAAGAGTAAAAGAACTGCCTCCTTCCTGTTTGTTTGTGCTTTGTCAGGACTTCACATAACCACTGGAAAACAACACCAACATCTCACACATTCATGGCTTTCACACATTATGTTTTCTTTTTCTTTTTTTTTCGTCTTCCTACAACCACACAGCTAGATTGGACTTTTGAGTTTCCACAGTCTATGGGGTTCGTAATGCATAACGGCTCGAGAGGAGGGTGTTTAGTCGAACAGCTTGGCTGATGTGGCCTTGCCGTCATACTTGGGGCTTTTTCCATCGAACTCGGCGGGGAGGATGTCGGCGTCAAACTCCTTGTAGTAGTTGTCCAGCTCGTCTCCGTGGACGAACACCTGGAGCGAGGAGAGCAGCTGTTATTTTGGTGTGGAGGTATATGAGGAGGTGGGGATTTGGTACCCGACCATCCAATATAAATCAATGGTAATATTGCTGCTAAATGGGCATATTACTCTGTATACTCACTGGTATACAGAAAAATATAGATAGCCTTTGTTGTTTATTCCTAAAATACATCATAATGCAAATTTTTATTACTACTTGTGTTCATGCAGCCATTCTGTGTCTACTTCCTGCTACATCAGTGGCATTATGGGTATTAGAAAGTCAAGATCCTACAGTCAGCTCTGCTAATCAGTAGTAATGTCTAGTAGTAAAGTCAGTAGTATACACTAGTACCAAGCCTGTAGTCAGCTTCACCTATCAGAAACAATGTAAAATGTAATAAAATGCTGAGGTAATACTGGTTAACTGCTCAATTTTGAACCATTAGATTATTTAAATTAAACAATGAAACATAAATCCCCAAATAGGATTAAATCTATGTATTATATCCAAGTATTAAAAATTCAACCAAGGTGATTAACTCACTATTGTGTGGGGTTTTTTTGTTTGATTTTTATTAGTGTGTGTCTGGTTTTGGCCACTAATGAAGACTCCCCCTGCTCTGATAAAACGTATTCATTATTAAAGACATGACTCCTATATGAACATACATATGGTTAAAATGTTAGGCAGCCTAATGTTATGACAGTCTAGATCAGTGATTCTCAACCTTTTTCATATCAAGGACCCCTAATGTAGTCCACATTAGGCCCACGGACCCCCATTTGACCCAAATCTGAGAATATTTGTATTGTTAGATATGTACAGCTAGTCAGTCACTTATGCCTTTGTTTTCCATGACTATCTGTATTGTAAGTAGAAAGATAACAGAGAAACTATGATCAAAACAGTCATTCTTCTACATTCTCTAACTGTGTTAACTTCTTGTAAATTAAATAATGGTGAAGTTTAACAATTCATCATTTTCCTGGGGACCCTCTGGAATCTCCTCAAGGACCCCTGGTGGTCCCCGGACCCCACGTTGAGAACCACTGGTCTAAATCATGTTAGCACAAATTTTATTAACTGTATTCTGTACGTCTTGCCCTGAAACCAAAGTTTGAGATATATTCTGTCAATTTTGGCTAACAAGATTGTCGTATAATTAGTAGTAGAAGTAGTGTTAGTATTATTCTTATTCTTATGTCTAATTATTGTACTCTATCCCGCTTCCCCACTCACTCTCTCCAGCAGCTTGCTCTTCATGAGGGGTTTGACCACGTTGTAGGTGGTGGTGAAGTACCAGGGCTGGTGGATGAAGTGCACAGCTTTGAAACGGGCAGGGAACGAATCCTGATGGGGGGGAAAGAGTGAGACAACAGAGAGATGATGGTCACTTAACCCTGCAGTGAAGAGGAATCCTGTGGAAAACACTAGAGGGCTAAATGTGGAGTACAGGAGAATTTGTTTACCGAGGGACGGTTATCACATAGCTGTACATATTTACACCTGGCATCTGACCGGTGCAACCACAGTATTCTACTTTTAACCACTGAGCAGCTCTACTGGAGCAGTTAGAGGCTAAATACCTTGCTCAAGGGCACCTGGTCAGTGTTAAGTGAGGAGAGAATATTAATTGCAGAAGGGATTTAAAACTGCAACCTGTCCTGTCACTCACCTGCTTCTCTAATCTTTAAGCTACAACTAGATATGAAGACTTATTTACAGTATTTTCTATGTGGTATAAGATTGTTCACACTTGATTTGATAGATATTAACATTGAAACTTTTTTAAAAATCTTTTGTGTAGCCAATTTACTGTTGTAGTTGTTTTGGAGTTTTTTTTACATACTTTTAAATCTTGTGTAGTGTATTGTGTACTTTTAAGAATGAAAATACACACAATTCAACTTACAGTCTTTAAAAAACAGGCTTTGAAAACATCAGAATGCTCAAAATGAACTAAAAACAAACTTGATTTTTCAAGTTTTTGCAGCATTCATTTATAGAAAATCCATCTATCCCACCTTCTAATCTACCTGTGGAAGCACCCTAGTCCTTGATATATGAACTAGTCCATGATATAAATTTGGGATACGTTTGACAGGCGTTTTCCACCTGCAACATGTCGACCATCTTCTTGAGCTCGGTGGGTTTGATGCCCGACGCCTGCTGCATGGTGAAGCCCTTGAAGTTCTCGATGATGCAGAAGCCGTTGATCTGAGTCTCCTCGTTCTCCAGCAGCTTCTCCAGGATCACACAGTAGGCTCGCAGGATCTGCACACACACACACATGAACACACACACACACACACACCATTTTTACTCACTCAGTTGAGCTACACCTTGATGATATGTGTCAGTGTATTTCTTAGTGTATCCCAGTGTATCTCCTCTTTATCCTCAATATTTTGAAAGTGAGTGGATCTTTAGCTACATTTAAATCTCTGTGGCACGGATATGATGTTTCTCATGTCCGTCTAAACAGGGAAAAATCTGTTTGTGTGTATGTGATTTCTCCTAGTTTTGACTAGGGCTGAACAATTAATCGAAATTTTATCGAAATCGCAATATGGTCTACTGCAATTTTTAAATCGCAGGAGACGCAATATTTGTTAAAGGCGAAATGAGTGTCAAAATACCATTTTAAATTAAATATTGTCGTGCTGCAGATCAGCACCTGGCCTGCACATCATATTCTACAGACTTAAGAAAACATCTTTGTTTGGTACAGATCCCTGCAAAAATCACACCATAATCATTTTAATATGTTTTTCAATGAAAATGAAAATAACGATGTAAAAATTATCATTCCCTCTAATATCGCAAATCATATCGCAATTGCAATATCAGTCAAAATAATCGCAATTAGATATTTTTTCAAAATCGTTCAGCCCTAGTTTTGACAGCTATGAGAAGACCAGATCAATGCCACAAAGAATCAAAAATCAGCTCTTTGTGTAGCTGGAGAGTATCAGAATGTTGTTCTAGTTGTGTCACTCTTCCCTTCTGGTGAGATCTACATTTCCGGGTTGCATTGTGGGATCTGTGGCCATCCAGCGCGTACCTCATCGAAGGTGATCTCCTCGTAGTCCCAGTTCTCGATGTTGAAGAGCAGCACCACGCGGCCGTACTTGTCTCTGCTGGGCAGGATGCCGGGGTATCCGGCCTCGATGGTGCTGCGTACGGCCTCCGGGGTCAGGTTCTCAAACAGCTCGGGGTAATCCCTCCTGAAACGCACGTAGCCTGGATGGAGACGCAGGACCAGCAGATACTAGGGTCAGACCGGGCCGATACTGTCCTTCTATTACATATCAGCTATCGTCCAGTCATGTCATCCACTGGTGATATGATGAAGGTTCCTCCCTGACCACAGCTACATAAAAACACTCAAACCTGCAATTAACTTCTGTTTACTTCTTGTTTTCATCTTATTTATTCAGTTAATTGTTTGATAATGCTTTTTGTATGTATTCATCATTTAAAGGCCTAATCTATCCCAGAGTTTCCCCTATAATTTAACAGGTGCCTTAAGGAGCTGCCAAACAATCTAAAAGGATTTCATTAGTCTACATTTTTTCAATGTTTCAATGGAGAATTTTAGTGTTACTTGATGGTTTTAATATTGTTTCAGAGGCTTTTCCACCCTGACAAAATACAATTCTCTGTGGAAATGTAAATCTTTGGCATGAAAATGGTCAAGTTTAAAGATATGGAATATCGGCTCTTGGCAGCTTCAATGCAAAAATATCGGTATTGGCCTTCACAAAAGCCCATATCGGTCAAACCCTGTTTCCAGATCTCACTTCAGAAAACCTAATAGATTTTTGTCTATTGTAAACTAGTTGTTGTTGGGGAACTATGGATCTGTCTTCATCTATTTGTTAATTCATCCATGCGTCTGTCCGTAACACAATATCTCAGACACCACTGCACTCCAGCATTTTCTAAATTTCACTGATTCACCAAAGGTAGGCACTACATTTACAGGTGACGTATTTGTCACTGATTGGTCAGTTTACAGACCCACCCTTCATGAGATCGAAGGCTCTGGGCACGTCGTACTTCCTGGCGCGGATGAAGCGGACCAGCAAAGAGTCGGGTTTCTCCCCGAAGGTGTCCTGCACCCCCTTGGCCAGGTCGTCGCCTCCGTCCGCCTTCTCCTTAATGATTCCCCGCAGCTCCTTCACCGCCGAGACCCGCTTCTCATCCGTCTCGTTCAGCTCGTCCTTGGCCTGCAGGGGGAGCCAGACCAGACAGTTAGCGCTGAGGCAGTGAGGACTGGTAGGATACAGGTACAAATCCAATCGTTTTGATTTTGGTTTCATGCAACTTGGTTAGATATAATAAGAAAAGTGAATGAAATGAATGAAAAGTTTATGTTTATCAGTGTGGTGAATGAATGATGGATGGTAGAAATGTACAGGGAGAGTGTGATGAAATACATGACTACATGAGTTTTATAAAAAAATGCTATATTCCCTTTGGTTTAAAAAAACAAACAGTTTACAGTATCTCTAAAATGTAGAGGATCCAGTGTGTAAAAGTATTATCATTTTATCTACTATCCTTTAAAAGTTACCATAATTTGCTCTCATTTTGTGCTATTAATTATATCATAAGAACAGGTGTTACACATCCTCATGAACTGACAAGCTGTTCATGGAGCTCAAGTTATATGTGAGAAGAAGTATAGCTACTGTAATGTACCTTCTGCACAGTGTGATCTGGCAGCTTGGCGCAGGGTCCAAACACCGGCCCGTGGTCCTTGACGGTGAGACGCTCCAGCTTGGCCCTGAGGGCCTGCTCCTCCTCCGACACCATACGGAAAGTTCCACTCTGACGGGAGGGAGGGGAGAGGGGGGCAGTGAATATGATAGAGGGTTTACAGGTGACGAAACCCAAACATACAAAAATTTGAAAGATGTGGTCGATTTCTGTGCTGTTTTTGAACGGGAACTGATCATTTCCCCACTGATACAACTGATGGATTTTGTGTTCAATCCTGCAGGTGCCACTGTGTAGAACTGGCAGCAGTTGAATCCAGTAGAAGCTATTAGAACATTAAACAAGTAGTTCTACTGGTAGAGAATTGGCCCTAACCAGTTCAGCTCACACCAGTTGAATCCAATTGAATCCCACAGAAACCATTAGCATGTAAAACCAGTAGATCCACTGGGAGTGAAATGGTTTCTCTCTTGTGATCTGGCAACTGAATCCAGTTGAAACTACTAGCACTTTACTGGCAGGGAAATTGGACCAGTAACATTACAGCAATCCAGCTGTATCTATTAGCAACCCATTTATTCAAGTAGAAACCGGTAGACTTGCTCTACTGGAATCAACTGGAATTTTCCATTTGTGACTACAGAGAAACAATGTGCAATTCCTCTACATTTATCTGTGTCTACATTGTGTCTGCAGAGAAACACTCTGTGACACTTAAAGTGATTCAAAGACTGCCAGCTCCACCATAATTCCCCTTGTAGGCTACCCCTTACTTTTGGTTGCTTGTGATAAGCTTTTCCTACTTTTGCACTCATTGTAATTCGCTCTGAATAAGAGCATCAGCTAAATGCAGAAAATCTAATTCTCTCACAAGACTTGGTAGCTAACAAACTGCTGCATGAGGTTTAAAACACGTCTAATCCACGTGAGTCAAACCTCCTGTCCTCCAGAGAGTTGTGGAACCATAATCAATAGGCCTCAGTGTTTGCAGGTTAATCTCCCTCACATGAGTCCAGTAAAGCCTGTAAATACATGGTAAAGACTACCAGTAAACCAGAGATTAGCAGCTAAGGCTAGCTGTTGACGGCATCCCAGCAGCAACAATGGGCTTTGGTCTTGAGAAATATTGAGCTGCTGTGAACTATACTTTGTGAGGGGGGGTATTACAGATTACACAACCATGTTGCCTTGTGCATCTCCCAAATGCCCCTGTTATAACTCACATATATAAAACATCAACACTGATTAATCCTTCTTCATCTTTATAGTTGTCTCTGAGCACAACTTGGCCCAAACAGTTTTGAATAATCATTGTAAAACAAAGATAAAAAAAAAAAGGAATGTACTTACAACGACGGCCATGTCTTCTGCTCTTTAGGTCAGCTTTGTTCACTCTGGAGGAAAAAGGAGAGGGATTTGTTGATTCACATGAAACCCAGTTTAGCTGTCAGTTAAATATAGAAAGAAACAATTCACCTACTGTACTGCAAATTAATCCCCCTCCATCCTGCACTCCCTGCTCTCAGGGTGCCTTGGTTGTGCTATATTTAGCATTTGCCCATTGCTAGATGATTTATCAGGAGATTTAGGTTCACAGTGTTTTGCTTCATAATCAACAGTGTTGTAAATCTCAAGGATTTGAGACATGATCATTTGTATGTATGCAGGATCAATAAAGTACAGACTAAACATAGTCAGCTCAGCTTCGTGGCTATCAAAGGTAAACGACTACTCCATTTCTTCATATTGATTAAGTTAATCAGTCTTCAACAAATTGAACCAAAAAGAGACTTCTGCAGCCAGACTGCTGCTGAAAGGCCTCAGGCCATCAGTTAGGAGACAGTAAAATACTACAGCTTTCCTTCCACCTGTTATAACTCTATAATAGACTGCTGGAGATATTTACAGATACAGTATATGCTATTTAGTAGACACTTCCAAAGATCAAAGATTGCAGCTCTACAGCCATGAGTGTAAGCATTTTTAGGGTGAACAAGACATTACCCACTGAACAAGTCTTTACTTATCAGGCTCAGCACTCAAATGCCTTAGAAATACAGGAGGAAATTGTGATAGGAAATCAAAAGCAGCTGAGCATCCATCAGTTTTCTGTTTCATGTTACTGAATAAGGCAACACAGCATCCTCCTTGTCCCTGGTCAAAAGCATTGATCCATCAACAACAGCAAAACTACAGCTGGACCCAGGAGGCCAAATTCCAGTTTGGTAAAATTACTGTACAACATCCAAGGCAGAAAGGGGGTGAGGTAGTACCGGTTACCCCACATCAGCAGAGTCTTACCTGGGGAGGCTGTGGCGGTGCTGCCGGGTGTCACAGGACTCTGTGTGGAGCAGGGTGCAGGGCACCTATGATTTGTAGTGTTGGGATTAGTGGCGTCACACCAGATTACACCCATCAGATTTCTTTTCCAATAATCAGCATAAAAGTGGCAGAGGGGAAGAGGGCAGGAGGAGGGGAGAAAGTGAGGATGCTGAGCCAATGGCAGAGCTGCTGCTGTGATAAAGGCGGGGCCAGGAAACATAGAGATGATGTAATGTTGGGTATACGCTTTTAGGCTTTTAGGTAAGAGGCGGTTTAAGGGGGAATGGAGAGTGATGGAGGGCTTTAACGAGGGCTGGTGGGATGATTGCATTCCTAGGCGACTTGAACGGAGTGAAAAGTGTCCATTGTAACTGTTGATTCTCACTCTCATTTCTGCAACGTGAGCAGACTCGGGTGACAGGAGGGGAGGAGCCTGTTTCACATGTTTAGAGGCATGATGGTGAAATGGGAAATCAATCTGGTTCTGATACTGTTGGGTCAGTTCCCATCTCTAACACCAAACCATCTTGAACAGCCAGTCAACAAAGAACTGGACTAGCAATAATAATAATAATGTCTAGAAGAGCACAAACTGCCGCCAACGCTGAACAATTCTCCAACTTTTTGTTACACACAAAGACATCATTCCTAACACTTAAATTTGAAGTGAAGTTCAAAACATCCCCTTACCATTGAAATCAAGTCTCCATCTGTGTTAGTTTCATAGCTAAGGCTACAACTGATAATCATCAAATATCAGAAATACCAGATCCAGATCACCACCAAAATCAAATAAATTGTTCCTTGGCCCAAGGCCGATCTGTCCACCAAATCTCATGGAAATCTGTTTATAAGTTCTTGAGATATCCTGCTGACAGACAGACAGACAAACAAACTAAAGGGTGAATACATTACCTCCTATTCATAACAATGCATTCTATTTATAACAAACTTGAGCGGACAGCTGAAGGTTGTTAAGGAGTATGAAGGTTCTTGTAGTTCTGTGTGAGAATAAGTCTCATTAACTTCTGCATAGTTTGGTCTTTATGGAGCTGCCAGCAGACTTGGGGCAGCGTCCAAATACTCACTCTCACAAATCTTACACTGCTGTAAGATAAAGAGTATTAAAAGCAAGTAAAACAAGAAAAAAGAAGCAAAGCAAAAGGGGTAAAGCAGCGGTAGGCTATTTAGTAGTTCACAGAGTATGCCTTTCTGTAGAAAAAGGCCAGTTTTAGGCCAGTTTTCTGCTTTGAACATCTCACAAATTACATGAGGTCTTTGCATTGACATCAGAAATCCATCATTCTAAGCCCAGCTGATAGCATTGGTTGATATCTGAATGATGTGAAGGGGAAATCTTCAAAATAGGGTTAGGGTTAGGCACACACACACACACACACACACACACACACACACACACACACAACAACCACCTCCACTATAAGGATTTGGATTTGGGCTTAGGTCCATTCATATCAGTAAACACGGACCCCAAATTATCCACAATTCCCTGTGATCAGATTACTTTTCACATGCATATTATATCTTACCAATCTTTTTGCTTGCTGTGCTGCAGAGTGTGTGTGTGTGTGTGTGTGTTAATGTGTGTGTATTACTCTGAGCATTAGGAATGGAGAGTAACGTAAAGGTTATAAAGTGGGAGGCATGTTTATATAATGTGATCAGTGCATAGTACACAGTACAGACATGTGCTCAATCTCCATGTCTAATCACAACTGAATGAGATTGAGTAAAAGGTCTGGAGATTAATCTCAAGTAATCTAGTGAGGGAACAAGGAAGTGTGCGTGAAAACAAATTAACAAAGAGCCATTGGAGAACAAATACTGTAGGAGACTGTAATCATGGTAATTGAATGCTGAATTTATATATTGTTGCTGTAGGCTGAAAACCTTGTAACTCCAATTTTGTCGCTTTTCATATTGAAGGATTATATGCTTCTCTATGGGTTGAGAAAATTCTGCATCCCTTGAGTTTGTGAAATTCGAACCAATTAGATAAACTCATCATCATCATACATGGTCATCAAGCTAAAAACAAGGCTGTTCTGTTTTTATTAGTCACTGAAAAGTTGGCAAAAGTTGGAGATATGAGGTTTTCACCCAACAACAGCAATATGTAGAGTGATATGTATAGTCTACTCTATTATATGTCTTCCAATGGTCCTTTTCAGTGAATGTGAGGTCCTGGTATAGTGGTACCTCATCCTGTGTTACAGTTTAAGTTGTTTATGTCTCTGCATCAGTGCCACCAGGGGCAAGTTCTTGTGCATTTATGGCACTTGGTGAATAAAGTGATTTGATTCTGATAATACTGTTTAAAGAGGAACTCCAGTGAATGATCCATGCACACATAAGAGATTGTCAGTGCTGTTGGATCTCACCCCATCTTCTCTTCTGCATCTGGAAGTGCCTTAGTGACGAGTGTCTATGGACTCATCGCACCAGCCGGCTGTTATTTTGTGTGGCGGTTGTGTGATTGGAAGTCGGACATTTTCCTCTCTAAGACGCTGGTAGCTCTGACGTCATCGGCACACGTTTTCCTCCTGACGCAACGATGAAGGGAGCAGGCAGCCGACCAGTAAGCTGATAAATCAGGCCTGATCTTCTCAACGAAGTGGTCTGGGGAGCTAAAGTAGCTGGATTGGCCAAACAATGCCAGGCTCTGTGCTCCCTACGGGCTGAGCCATAGGGCCAAGTTAAAGCTTTAGAGAGAGAGAGAGAGAGTGTGTGTGTGTGTGTGTGTGTGTGTTTGAGAGAGAGAAAGAAGCTGAGGCACAAGGTCAAAGCCATTTAGAGAGCTATTTAGAGAGAGTATAAAAACTGTACATCTCCATCTGCAGCTTAGGTGTAATTGTTATAGAAAATAAGAGATACTATAATGCCACACACTTAATCCAGTTATTCTCACGCTCAAACCCCTTAGGCCTACACAAACTAATGACATACAATAAGCACATAAAATTAATGTAATATATGTAAAACATGGACATTGCAGGGATCATGCATTAAAACTGAATGGTACTTCTGTGTGTCTAACAATCCCATCCCTGCAGTGTTATGTCAGACTCCGCTCACGCCAAATGAATTGAGACTACTGGGTCAACCCATGTTTAATGTGGTGGGTTTTGCAATGCGTTTGGAAACAGACCCACATTCACCTGCTGCCATTGTGACTGACCCCTGACCTGGATGATCCCTCCAGCGTTTCCCAATCCCAACAGAACTGCGGTTTCATTTGTTAATGCTGCTGTTGCTGATCCAACATTGGCTCAAGACGGGGGATTTCGTAGCGCTCGATGACGCCATGCTTGGAGTGTTTCCCCTGCATTAGCGTGATCCTTGACCTAATGATTCAAGACCACGGGGAGGTCATGAGATATGACACAATATGATACGATAAAATACGATACGACATGATACGATAAAATAATATGAAATAAGATGCAACACGATAGAATATGATACCATGATACGATAAGACAAGATACGATAAGATGCAATATGCTAAAATAAGATAACATACAGTACAATAAGATAAGCAGTGGTGGAGAAGATATTTTTGAAGGTACCAAGCTACCATTTACTTTGCATTAGAAGATTAACTGCAGCAAAGCTTCCATTAAAGGGAAATATAGTTTTGTGAGCTTATGTTAGTTCAGACTACTTGCATTTCCCTTCTTTTCTTTGATGAAAAAGTTGTTGCAGTTGAATAGCAGAAATATCGCCTGCCCATTTCACTGTCAACTGAGCAGTATGAGCACAGCAATTCCTTATTTATTATATGTATTAGAAGTTTTCTCACTCTTCTCTCAAGGTTCACAGGCTCATCAACAAAGTGAAAACCCATCTATAATCTTTCTTTCAATTTCTCCACAAACTGCAGCATCAATAAAACTGAGGGAAATGACAAAGCGTGACACTGAGTTTGAGCTGTGTTTTAATCTGTGGAAAGAGTAAACTATGTTCAGAGCCAAGCGTAGGATTTCCTGTACTGATCACTGGAGGGCGTACAACACTAAAGGAGCCTCTCACCAACTCAACTCTGACTTGGCCTCTCTTCTCTTACAGCTGGGAATTGCAGTTTAACCAGAAACTACTAAGTTATACTGAGGTGAAAGAGCCAGCACAACAGAAACAAATCAAACTTAACTTTGCATTCTTAAAACAGGTGATCTGTCTTGTCTCTAATTTTCACTTTTCAAATTCCTTCCATTATTGTCACATTTACTCATCAAAATCAAATGAAGACCACAGACTAAGATATTATTTCTTAATGTTGCCATTTTATTAGGGCATTTAAGAGCAGCATGCAATGAGTGGTAATGAAATCCCACCATTACAAGTGAACACAACCATCAAAGTAGTCTAGAATATTTAATATATGTAACACTTAGCCAAACCTTTAAATAGTTGATAAATTAACCCTTCAAGTAAGAGCAAGTATTGTTGAGGAACTGGAACTTTAAACCTTGCATCTGATTTGTTAATGACCCCGACTTTAAGAGCACCAACTTAGTGTCGACACTTTTCACGCTATGAACAAAACATAGTCTGAAACAGCATGATTACTAAAAACCTGTCAACACCTCTTCTGGCAAAAATCTGGTAACACACAGCAAGAAAAATATGCTGTTAGGAACTTTAAAACATGTTTAACATGTTTAAAACTCGAGTAATAAGTTAGCATGTGTTTTCATTCAAGAACTACAGTTATCTTCCAAAAGGTGATACAGTACGTCTTCTCATATGAGACAATGTGGTCAGGCCATTTGTTTTACAGAGGAATGAAAGTCTTATGTCCTATTTTTCACAGTATTCTCTTCTGTTAGAAAGACTAATACTAGGGTAGTAAGACAGACATACTGAGCATTTACTACCTACATTATTTCTCATCCAGACTCTGTCAAAATGTGCATTATTCAAGCTATCTGCCATCTGAAACCACTCTGATGAATGAGTTCATCGCCACGTAATGGGGACCTTTAATTATTTATCTACCACTGATTTGCTGTTTACTTTTTCCTTTTAAGTCTGTCAAGTATATAATTAGTACAGACTACACTGTTAGTAGTCCCTGCTTCCAGGCCACGCCTCTCCCTCCTCTCATTGGCTGTCAGCTGTGAGGTCTTCTGGCCAGTACTG
The DNA here is from genome assembly GCF_046629955.1 of Centroberyx affinis. Classification (NCBI taxonomy): domain Eukaryota; kingdom Metazoa; phylum Chordata; class Actinopteri; order Beryciformes; family Berycidae; genus Centroberyx; species Centroberyx affinis. The sequence goes on from NW_027282241.1 coordinate 161,269, forward strand.
GTCCTGCATGTAGTGGTTGGAGGAGGCAAAGCTGGGCTCCAGCGCTGCGTCGTCGTCCCTCATCCTCTCCTGCAGCTCCCGCTCCCACTCGCCCTCCACCAGCTTGTAGAGGTCCAGAGCGGCCTGGGCGTCCTCCACCGAGCAGTGGCCCCGCCTCCCGACCTGGGCAGGGAAAACCAGACGGGGTTAAGTTATGATCAGCAAGAATTCTTTGATTACAATCATGTACTGAACAGGTGAGTACACTGCAGTTATGTGTGGACATTATTAAAGGGGAAAATCCACCCTCAGATACTCTTACACTGTTAAATAACACAATTTGTGATTTTCACTGCATTCCTGGAGTTGTTTTGTGATGAAGTGTTGTAATCTACTTTTTTGGTGAACCCACTTTGCTACGTTTCCCAGAATGTCTTTTGATAACCTGCCTGCAAACATGTTTCTGATTGTTGGAATTTTTTTATTATACTCCCAAAGTATTTATTAATTTATAATACTACACAAAAAACCTTAATATTTCTAAAAATGTCCCTTTAGTAGTTCTTAGAGATGACAGCGGAAGCCTTATTTCTTTCATGGTATTTGAGAGCAAATGAAAAGTTTTATCTGTCCTTGTAGCAATAAAATCAAACACATTTATACTTATATTTATACTTAAAGATACTAATAGTTGTGATGAAACATCTCCAGATTTCGTTTACATTTTCCAAAGTGACCCACGCTCATGAAGCTCTCACCTGAATCCTCCTATCCAGCAGCTTACTGGCCAGGATCTTCAGGGAGAGGCAGCGCCCGCGGGGGAAGCCGGCCAATCGGGTGAGGAGACGCGTAGTGCTGGTGTCCCTGACCATGTGACCCGGGTGGAGCATGTCCAAGGCCTCAAAGTCATTGTAGATAGAGTGGCCCACCACCACCTTGCCCTCTAGAATAGCCTGGATCTGGAAGAAGAGGAGCCATGGAAGTGCAAAAGAAGACAACTTAAAATATGAATGACTTATAGTGGGACACAATTAGGGAATACATTGGGATCTGTGATTGGTGGAAAGTCCCTTGTCACCTTGATCTTAACTTTAAAGGTAGCCTTGTGCAAGACTCAAATGGGGAAGCAAGCAGGAACAAAATCTATACTCTATTCAGTGGATCTCAAACTGATTTATGGGATAGGAAAAAACATATTTCTACCATACAAATTTATCATCATTCATGTGGAATTTTTCTGATTTTTCCTCAAATTTGGCTTTTTTTCTTGTGACATACTGAATAGTTTTCCGGCCTGCTGTGATAATCGAATTAAACGACCTGAAAGGGGAAAATCATTCTTTGTTGTCTTTGAACTTTTGTTAGATTGTATCGTGGTCGAATCAAAACCCGTATCATGTATCGCATCGTATTGGGAGAGAAGCATATCGTCCCATCCCTATCGGTTATACAGACTTGCTCACTGTGTATTCAATAAACAGTAACAACTGAGTGTGTTGTGTGAGAGGAGATGGTTAGAGAATCAGGCAGCAGATCTCAAAACACAAATACGAGGCAGACCGTACCTCCTCCCTGGCCTCAGCGAACGGCGTGGCGTCCCACAGGTGATGCCTCTGGATGCCGCTCCAGCGAGTCCTGTAGTCCGTGACGCGCTGACAGGGACGGATGTATTTATCATAGACGACGTTGCCGTGATAGTCCAGTATGCTGCAGCGGGCCAGCTCGCTGCAGCGCCCGCCCGGCCCCGTGCCCACCATCTCACAGTCCAAGGCCACCACAGTGGTGAACAGGCAAGGCGAACTGCGGCCGCTAGCCGGAGGGCTCGTCTCAGAGGAGAAGCCGCTGTCCACCTCCCAGCTCTCCCCGAGAGCCGCAGCCGACCTCTGCTGGTCAGCTGACCTCTGCTGCCCGGACCCAGAGGTCTGCTGTCCAGTTTTAGACACATCACTGCGTGTGTCTTCTGAGTTCAGAGTGCTTTGACTTTCTTGCCCCATATGGCTCAAGCACACTTTTGTTTTTTTGACTAGTTTATTTGTATCCAGTGTGTCATCGTGGTTGTCTGGTATTTTCCTCTTCAAGCTGGCGATTCTGTTCTTTCGCTGGCGGTTTTTCCTGGCTTTAGTGTTCTCCATAGCATGAAGCATCATGGCTTTACTGCATAAAAACCTATTGTTGTTGAGGAGCCCCCATGAGGGGGCTTTACTCCTGTTAGAGGCTTCTGCCATCATCAGCCCATATATTTGACCAGGGAATCATTTCTGCAAGAGAAAAAAAAGCGCACACAAATACCATAATGTATTATTAGGGAAGGAGTTCAGATAGCAAATTGCTATTTTTAAGATGAATACTTTCGTCTATGTAATCTGGGTTATATTAGAAACAGTGTAAATACATGCTATTTTCCTACCTCTGTTTCATGTAACTGTAACCCATAAACTCTGCAGGCTGGCTATGTAGAAACATAATGGAGGATAAGGGCCGGGTGTGTGAAATTTAAGTACTAGAAAGAAAAACTGCAATACCCAACATGGCCAATTCTTTAGAGTACTAATACACATTTTCTAAGGTATGTAGCTTGATAAGTATAACAGTTAACTAAAGTATGAGGTAATAATTCGGAGAGACAATCCTTCGTGTTTTCTCGTGTGACAAGCTTCTTGTGTGAAGTTACGTCACATCAGACTCCATCCAAAACCTAGCAGTTTAATGTTGTTTTTCTTGTCGTCGACCATAACATACTTCGTAAAATATGACTTAAGACTTTTTCTGCATCATTAGGTTCCACTGGTAAATTCGGCATACATATGACCCACCAAGAAGCTCGTAAATCACTAAAATCTCCATTTATACATTTGAAAGCCCGATTATTCCTACAGTCCTCTCCGGCACCGTGATGGACGGTACCGATCAGTGTGAGCCGATAGCAGAAGTTTATATTTTAATGACTTTAGACGTCGTTGGTAGATTGTATGTATACCGTATTAACTACTGACCCCTATGGATTCATAATAAGTATAGAGTCATGTTTCATGCGGTATATACGTCTGCCGATGAGCAAGGCAAGATCTAACTGACAGATATTTGAACGGAGTTTGGCGTACCGCTGTGTCCATGCTAGAGAATGGAATGTTGCACAGCTGACGTTATGCTAGTTCACGACAGCCACGTCAAACAACACACTGCAGACCACACTCTCAAGAAAATAATATGACGTAAATTACAAATACCAGCTAAAATAGATAGATATGTGTCTTAAAAGCCAGGCAATGACAGAAAAAGAGTAAACATAAAGGTTGAAGATTTTTACCTTTTCAGACCGCAGCACGTGTACAGGGTGAACATGTCCGGGCAAGTGTTCTGTTCTCCATCCTGATTGGCTCTTTGTCTTCCTCGTTTGACGTTTGGCAGGAAGTGTTCAAATCACCAAAACAGGCGGGGCTGCCACCTACCGGCTTGGCGCGTTACTGCCCACAGTCATGTTAAACAAGTACAGTTCATAGATAAATAATTACGCCACTGCAGATAACCACCAAAGACATAAATAGCAGCTTAAGTTGCCTTATACAAAGTCAGACGTACTACTGTGATCAAGCCACTGCATCAGGGCCAGAATTACTTTCATTAACAGAGCAATGATGAGTGTGGCATTCAAGCCCTATTCACAGAAATATTTATCTTTCTCAGAATATGACTCGGCTGCACCTTGCACCTGTTGCATCACTGTAGTGTCCATAAATGGAGCAAAGAAAGCTCTCTTGGTATTATGTGTTTTATATATATAACGACTGCCAACACCTAACGCTGACTGAAAACTTTTCTTCACAAAAGTATACAGTACGTATGAAACTAAAAACAGGAGAAGCAAGTTCCACCAAGCCTAACCACAGAGAGCAGAGTTGCTAGGCCTGGGACTTCAATATCACACTAAAACCCAAAGACAGAGAAGTGATTTTGTGACTGACACTGCGTATAGATCTAATTTTTTGCATACTGGCATGACACTGATTTAACAGATTCTTTATAGCTCCTGTGTCAATCTAATATTTTGTTTGTAAGCTTTTGTGGTAACCTTTTAAATAGCCTTATTTGTTTATATTTGCATTTTATCATTTTGTTTGGATTGAGTAAATGAGAAATGGCCGAGACTACATTTCTCGTATCCTCAAGGTCCCACCTTGCATGTATTGAGCTGAATGAAACTCTTTTCTGGGGGGAAAGAAATGGATTTAAAAAGGAAGCAAGAAATGAAGGAAAAGGTGATGTAGTAATGCCATGATACAAAGATTTAGAGTCAGGGGAAGTGAGTGGAACATAGGGGAACATAGTGACAGCAAAACCAAATTTTAAATGGGGAAGCATATGGTTTCATCAGTAGCTTGAAAGTAGGGCTGGGCGATAATATTCAATATCATTTATTGTCTTTCAGTGGAATCATATTGTGATGATATGGTGATTTTGGGATATCGTGATACAATTCTTCTGTCTAAATTGTTGATAATAAGCTCATTTTATTTAAAAACTCTGACAAAATGAGGTCTGGTAGGAGTATTATTAAAAAAAAATGTCAGTTTTGTTTGACATCACACCAAACATTACCATTTGGTTCAATGGGATGAACATTAATGTGATTATTTAACATGTCAATTTGCATACGTGAGCCATATTGTGATATAAAAAAATATCCCTATCCTTATATCCCTATGATTATCTTGATATTGATTTCAACCATATTGCCGAGCCCTACTCGAATGTCAGCAATAGTTTTACTCAAAACTTTAAGATTACTTTCATGAATCAAATCATACAGTTCTTTTTGGTTTTGTGGGCCTTTTATTTCACGATCCTTCCAAATGTACAAAAACAAAGACGTGGTACAAAATAAAAAAAAAAACAAAAAAAAAAATAATTCACCAACCCAATACCCCTTGTCAAGACGACGACAACAAAAACAAAGCGATAGATGACTGGAGACTGGTGTCAAACCAAAGTGCATCAGTCTGAGGTGTAGTAGACAGACCAGGGGAAATAATCTCAAATTTCAAAAGCTGTCCCTCTTCCCTAACAATTTTTTTTTTTGTTGTTTTTAAATCAGGCAGGCCCTGGCCACCACATCTCCACCTTCCACAGTTTTCCCAGAGCAGCGGAGGACCCAAAGGGAGGGCCGCGTCATGGTGACTTGGCTTCAGAGCATTCGGTAGTTCACTAAGAGACTGGAATATAATTTAGTTCTTTCTCTGTCGGGATTCCCCGATCCTCCTCCTGTCGCGGGGGACGTCGAGTTCCAGTTCTGAGCTTTTATAGCTCCGACTTCTTCTTCTTCTTTTTGGGCTCCTCCTGCGCCACCAGGGGGTTGGTGGCCTCCTTCTTCAGGTAGGAGATGAAGTCGCTCACCTCGCGACCGCCCTGGAACCAGAGCGGAGACACGAGTCCATTAGCCAACATGCAGATCAGGAGGCAAAGACCAAGACTTTAACCAGAATACAGACATGAAACTTTGTTTTAACGATCACTCAAGCTGAGACTCACCTCGTATTTCTTTGGGCTCATTTTCTGTCCAGCTGGGGCGAAGAAGATTGTGGGGAATCTAGAAAAGAAGGAAAGGTTGATCAGATGAGAAAGAACCAATATATATCATAGCATTAGGTAACGATGCGCTTCACACTCTACTTTTTAAAATGGGTTATGAACATGACCAAGACATCAAAATCAATATTTTATACCCAGGGTTCCCACATTCACTCAGACATCAAATTCAACAACTTTCTCAATGACTTTTAAGGTCTTGTTGGTGAAATTCAAGGACTCCAAATCGTCATATTTTGGGATAAGACATGACATTGATCAAATTAAGTCAAGGAATCCTGGTGAAATCCTTAATTTTAAAACTGCTTCTTTTCTCCACTACAGGATTTTTCCTCTGGATGTGAAATGTTGATGCTAGGATGGAGAGCTGATCACATACTTTCAAGGCCATCTTTTCAGTTTCAAAACTTTGAAGGCATCATTTTTTTCCCCCAAACCCTGAATACGACAGTGAAGTGGTTCATTACTCACCCTCTGACTTCATATGGAGATGGCACATCATTGGCTGTGGCGTCCATCTTGGCAATGACAACATTGGGATCACTGGCCAGCTGTGTGGGGTAGAGGAGGGAAACTGTTACTCTCTGCAAAGTAAACTGGTTAATAAAATCTAAATCTCCAGTTCTAGGGACAGTCTGAGTTTCGTCTGGTCCTGTAGTTAAATGGGTCGAGCATGGCACCAGCACTGTCTGGGTTAGGGGGTCGTTTTCCCACTTGGGCCACCCATACTTATAACATGAGCAGTCATGCTGCTAGTCATGCTAAGGCCTTTTTAATAAAAATGTCTACCAAATGGTATATGTCCCGCATGTATCTCTCCCTTACCTTCTCTCCCAGCTCTTTGTATTTGGGCTCCAGGCTCTTGCAGTGGCCGCACCACGGAGCATAGAACTCGATCAGCACGTCTTTGCTGTCGTCGTTGACGATGGAGTCGAAGTTCTCAGCCACCACAACCTGGACACAGGGGCAGAGGTTACGGATTTACCCCGTCAGTGCTAAACGAGTAGCTTTTGTGTACTTATACTTAAGGAGTATTTTTGAAGTCAGTAATTTTACTTTGACACAAGAACGTTTTGACTTAAATCACATCCATTACAGAAAAAAAAAAAAAAAAAATTACACCCCTGACACGGAGTATACATAAGGTTAAAGTAGAAATTTAGGAACATTCCCGGACGCTAGGGCTGAACAATTAATCAAAATCGCAATATGGCCTACTGCAATTTTCAAATCGCAGGAGGCGCGATTGTTAAAGGCGAAATGTGTGTCAAAATACCATTTTAAATTAAATATTGTCGTAAATATTGTTGAACTGCAGAGATGTCAACATATTCTACAGACTTAAGAAAACATCTTTGTTTGGTACAGATCCCCGCAAAAAATCACACCATAATCATTTTAATAAGTTTTTCAATGAAAATGAGAATAATTATGTAAAAATTATGATTCCCTCTAATATCCCAAATCATGTCGCAATTACAATATCAGTCAAAATAATCGCAATTAGATATTTTTTCAAAATCGTTCAGCCCTACCGGACGCTGTGTCTCACCTTGACGGGTCCGTCGTTGTTCTCGGGGATGGGCTCTGATTTGAGGTAGCGCTTCAGCTTGCCGTCAAAGTAATCCTGCAGGAAACGCTCCAGGGCCTTTCCATCACGACTGGGGGGAGGGAAAAAAAAAAAAAAAACAACATTAAAAGCAATCAGCTGGGAAATGGGACATTTAGGAAAAGGCATGTAGAATCAACATGTCTCCAGGGTTACATTAGTCACACTTTCATGTACAATAATATTTGTATCATTGTCAACTCCTGCCAAGTTAAATGAAAATGAGCGTCTTCCTGTTCATCTGTTTGTTAGTGCTCTTCTCTTCTCTCTGCAGATCTCTAGTACCATATGTCACTGTTGCGCAACTGTGTATCAAATTCCAACACCAATGCAACGTCACTGGACACCAGCCCCAAAATATCACCATTTTGGCCCACGCTTGTTCCAAAAGCAATGTGACATCTATCAGGATGACGGGTTGAGGATGTTGAGGATGGAATTGAACACCAAGAAAAACTGGAACTGCACCTCACATTTCAAAGTACCTGAACCCTTCGTCATTCAGTGCTATTCACATGCTGACGTGTGACCCACTCACAGAGGTGCCACTTCACATTTTGAAGCCCCGTCCCAAAATACATAAAGGACTAACATCCCTCACTGTGTTTCAATAGGCTTCTGTTGAGTTATACAGCGCCACTGGATTTGTACCGTTTGTTTTATATTCTTATTTAATTAAACAAACTGGCTAGAGGAAGATGTACGATTCACTGATTTATGTGTATGTGTGAAATGTTTTTACCATTTTAAATGTACTTGTTGCACCATGGAAAATTTCCTAGCAACCCTTGGTGTGGAATGGTAATAAATTTGACTTTACTCACGTGAACTCCTCGGTCATGACGTATTTGTCTCCCTTGGCGGTGCGGATTCCCACCACAGGCAGCTCTCCGGAGCTGGCGTCCAGGCCCAGCTCAGCGATGTCGTGGCCGAAAGCGTTCTTGTTGGCCACGGCGAAGCTCAGCTTCTTGCCCTGATCCACGAAGCCCTTGGCCACCTTCATCACCCTGGAAAAAAAAACCCAAAACATTCATTTGGTCCGTTTTCCAAGTGATGCTTTTGAAGATAAACTGGAAAAAGAATGTGCCTCAAATCACTGGTCCTGTATGAAGGGAGGAAAGCTTCCCACAACCAACTACGACAGGAGAATGCTACAGGAGAAGACAGAGTACCACAGAGTGACAATAGCAACACAAAAAAGAGAAAACAAATCCAACAAAATAAAAATGAACAATGTTTCCTTCATTTCCTTGTTTTTTGTTTTTTTTTATAGTTTTTTTTAGAGTGGTGCTGGAGAAGGAGCAGCTCTGTGGTGAGTTAGAGGACTCCTTACCTGTTCCTCCAGTAGTTGGATCCCTTGGGGTTTTTGTCGTAGTCCACATCGTAATAGGCCACCAGCAGGTCCTTGCCCTTCATCTGGTCTTTGTTGTCGTCTGTCATGTGGGGGCACATTCCATAGCTGAGGGGGAGACAGGAAGTAAGAACTCATCATTTCACAACGAAATGTAAACAAACAGGCTATATTCTTTTAGCTACGCATGAATAACCACATAATATATTGCTAGTGGTGGGTGGCATGCCAGTGGAAAAAATTCACTGGTCAAAATCTGTTCTAAGGTTTAGATTTGTCCATACTGTTTCTACTGGATGAGCCAGGCTGCAGGTGAACAGTCTTTGGTTGGGTCATGCAGATGTATTTACGTTCTGCAGACTTAATGTCAAGCTGTCATTAGCTGCAAAGTTGCTGAAAACACATGGGTAGGGCTGCTTTATGAGTCGCACCCATGTGCACTGTTTATGTAAGTGAGGCTTGAGGAAAGTAAAAGTGAAACAACTGCAACTCTTGATCTCTGACCAAACAAAAGAAAGATGACAAAGACTGGCTAAGAAAAGGGGATATCCTTTACCGTAGGGACACGGTCTGGTTGCAAAAACAGAACTACAGGAAAACATGCTCTGCAAGCTTTGTTGCATGACTGCCATTACCTACGGGTGGTAACACCAGGAAACTATCTCATCACATGAAAATGAAACATGTGCGCCAATGTTGTAAACGTTTTTGTTTCTGTTTTATCAAAAGGTGTACTTGAGTGTTCCTAGTAAAAGAAAAGTCAGAATACTTAATTGTGATATCTGCCTTTAAATTAACAAAGTGTTAAAGTAACTGCACTGTTGAAACTCTGGACAAAAACAGGCATTCCCACTGGGTTCCTGCACTTAACATTTTGAATGTGACATTACCAGAACAGAAAGATTACGCCGTGATATACACTGTTACTGGCCAAGTCACCCACCATTATCTAGTGCTCTTTCAACCGTTTTTCTATTTATTGTCATCACCTTCCTTACAGAACTTTTTGAGTGCAGCATAGTGCAGCATTTGAGGACATCATGCAGAGGAGCAAAATAAGTAACACAGGAAGTAGCATGCTAGCTGCATTCACACATTTAAATTCATTAGTCAACCAAATCTAAACAGGCCGTCATGTTGTTGGTCATATCAACTTTAAGATAATGGGGCTGTAAAGTTACTGCCAAGTGACTAAAATGTTAAAAAAAATTACTTGTTAAGGCTGACAGACTCGTTAGGTCTACCTCCCATGTACCCAGATGTGTCTCTACTGTTAATCCCTTCTAATTACTTCTGTGGTGTGTGAGGACGTGCATCCTTCTGATTCTTCTCCACATACAATCTCACACAAACACAGCAGGATCACCCAAGTTCTCTCTAGCATCATCTGCACAATATCCTGTCAGTCTGTCCTGTATGATCTGCTCTCAAAACCAGACAGAGAAATGTTTGTACTATAGCCAATGCTGTCTGCTGTCTTTAGCGGTGATTTGCCTATGCATATGGGACACTCAATTATCTCACGGGCTTCCAACCTGTTAGGACATCGGAATCTAAAGAACATCTGATTAAAAACAAGCCAAGAAGAAAATCTAATATTTTTTAGTCAAAGGAGTCTGCAAATACCATTAATCTGAGCCCAGAATGATGCATTTTACAGGTTTAGTAGTCATGCTACCGGAGTAAAAGCTGAATCTGTGTTTGCAGAGTGACACACAACCCATTACATGAGATCCTCTTGGCACTGTGCCATGTGTGTCAATATGTACTATGTTACTATGCTAGATGACTGTATGTCTGCACCAATGCCAGCAAGGCACATTCCTGTACATGTATTGTACTTGGGAAATAAAATCAACTATCCTCTCTGCTGCCTACAAGGAGCAAGAGCAACTGCACCTGAGAGGATAGGACATGGACTCACATGTTGTCCTGGATGAACTTCTTGACCTTGTTACTGGTGAACTTCTCCTCGCTGAACTTGACGGTGCTCTCCTCAAACTTGTTGCTGAGTCGTGGTGGGCGGAACAGGACGACTCCCCTGTGAAACAACAGATCAAAGGTCACTGCTGCGCTGCTGCTTCACCCACACCAGTTCCACTACTGACTGACAAGAGACCGACTTATTTGGCTGACAGCAGTGTGTCTATACTACTTACTCTCCATCGATGCCGTGGCTCTGGAGGAGAGCCTCAGAGTTGGAGTGGGCGAAGCGGTAGGACTCTCTCAGGGCGCTGGCAGCCTTCAGGAACTCTGCCTGGGCCGTGCTTCCAGCATCAGCAAAGAACCCTGGGAAGGAATGATGAATCATGTTGAGGGCAGGGAGCCAACTTTTCCATCTAACGCTCACCGTGACAAATAATTTCCAAAAATCATCAGCCACTATATAACTGTTTTAAGAGCCGAATACTATAAAAACATCCAGGACAGACAGGATGTCTAAATGATGGCTGGGGAGATGACAAACTTACCAACCACGGTCAAAATGTACCAATATTTGCCTAAAGTCACTTTCACATGCTGATTCACGTTCGAACTGAGCTACAGAGTCTGAAAGCAGAGGCTAAAGTAACTTAAACTATTTAGCAAATAGAGAAATCAAGTATTGGAGACAGAAACGGCTGAAATCCAAGCAAGAACCTACCAACAACACTTGCGTCTTGGTCTGTAATGAACTTCTCAAAATCTGCGTCAGCCTTCAGCTCCACAGAAGCTGGTCCGGCCTGTTTCTTCAGGTGGCTGACAATCCCATCTAAGAAAGTGAAAATGAAAGCACAAGCGCAACAGAGACAGAGAAACAGATGGAGAGACAAACAGAATAAACGAGATCATGAGTCAGCAAGGATAAGCAGACATTAGGACTGTTCAAGCAGGTGTGAGAGCCTTTTGGATATTTCATACAGGCCTACATGTTAAAAATCACATTAGAGCCAAATACCTGCAGTTCTGGGCCCATCGTAGCCGCCAGAGTCCTCTCCGTCCCTGAAGACCTTCAGAGTCGGGTAGCCGCTCACTCCATACTTGCTGCAGACATTGCTGTTGGCTGTGCAGTCAACCTAAAGGAAAAAACAACAACATTCACCTTCTGAAGAGGCACTGAGTTTCACAAAGTACCAGAGTTCAGAGTACAGAGTACAGAAAGTTGGACCACGGTGGACAAAGTGAAGAGCAGGGAGTTGTGCAATACCTTGGCCAATGCGACAGTGCCTTTCAGACGCGTGGCGGCTGCCTCGTACTCAGGTGCTAGCCGTTTACAATGGCCACACCTGATAGAGAGAGGGGGGAGAGAGAGGACAGAGAATATGGATCTGTTAAACAAAAGCACCATTTACACTCCCCTTGCAGTTTATTCAGGCTTCAGCTTGGGGAAACTCTAAGGGAGATCTAGTGACTTCACAGGGTGGAATTTGATACCACTGAAGTATATGAACAGGATTTAGATAATACAAGAAGTTGAATCAAGAGTTAAGGAAAAGTATTCACAAGACGAAAAATATTAGCTTTACTTATTTCAGCAGAAATTGTGCGCAGCGTCAAATATTTAGAGCTGTATCCTCTTGTTTCACTCTCATCCTGCTCAAGTTTGCCTCAGTGGAACCATGTAACAGTTCACTGGGACCAATCAGAGGTGGACACCAAAACTTCCCCGGCCAATCAGGACGTTACAACAGTGTACGGCCACGCCCCCAACTTCCTTAGTAACCTCATTCTCACGTAGTTTCCATTGAAATACTTCACAGCTGACCTGATTGTTTGAAAATTACCCTAACATAAGTTATGACAAATGATCTGCTGTTTGCCTAGTTGAATAATCAGTGCATCGTCAAACTCGGTCTCCTGATTACTGGCTCGACCGAAAAAATAAATGAACCGTTACACACCTTACTGCTTTAGCTAACATGCTAGGTCACTAACCAATACAGCTAACGTTAATGGGATTTTGACAGTAAGGATCCTGTTGCTAAACTAGAGAAGAGGCGGTATGCAATTTGTATAGCGGATATAATGCATTTAATAAATCTCGAGAAAACCCATGGGGAAACACTTGCAGTATTACAAGTTCAGCAAAGTATCCAGCAAGCTAGTTAGCTAACGTTAGATTATATCGATATGAAGCACGCAGCAAGTTCAGCTAGCTTATGCGTTAACATTTCCACAGGTTATTTTTTTCCACAAAACGTCGTAAAGACTTACCAGGGGGCGAAAAATTCCACGAGAATAAGATCATGGTCTCCAATTCTGCTGTCAAAATCGTCATCCGTGAATTCAAGCACATCACTGGCCTGGGTGAACCCGGCGAGAGCAGCGAGGAAAATCAGTCTCAGCATCGTGGACCGCGCTAACGTCTTACTTTAGTGAAGCAGAAGCCGTTAGTTTGGGTTGTAGATTGTGTGTGTTTGAAGCGGGCCCGTTACCAGCGAGATGAAGGCCGAGGCTGACTGCTCGGGAATCGGGGAAAGGCCAAATGCAGAACGCACTACTAGTCGATAAAGAAAGAGAAAGGGTTGGAGGCGGCGGGGAGGCTGGGCAGCAGCGGCTGGGGCTTCTCGTAACCACAGTGTGGCAGCCTACCATTGGAGTTTGAGCCGCGTCACTCCGCCCCGCTCGGCCAATGAGAGGCGGGCACACGCGAGTTCCTCGTTTCAGAGCCAATCACCGTTCGCCAAAATCAAAACCTCCAGCCTGACATCAAGGAAGTGATAATGGCCCCTTTTTTAATCATTTAAAAGAAACTTAAACCTCTTTACTTACCGTCATACAGCACTGTGATGTAGAGGTGTAATGTGTTTCTTCATATTCTGTTATTCCTCTAATTGTTATAGAGTGGTGTTTTGTAGCTTTGCATTTATTATACTGCATATTTCACATTCTCTTCAGTCAGTATTAAGTTCTGCTGCAATTTTGCATACCCTCTTAATACATCCATATATTTGCATGCTTTCATTCATGCATTTATTCCTCATGTTGGAATTGTCGATTGAGTATGTTTACACAACGCCTATTTGCTCTATTCTGATTTATATTAATTTTTTTTACTATTTGCCCCTGCAACAATTTCCACGTGGATCATGAAAAAAAAGGGCAAACCATGACCTCCAGTCAGCAATCACCATAAGGCCAACATCCATCAATACAAACACAAATCAATTACATTATCAGAAAGGCATTCATTTGTTTTTCCCATGAAAGACCCCAACTTTTATACAACTTACATAAATTTGACACTGCTCACTATGATGTATACTATAAACTTCCCTCAGAAAGATTTTAAACAGGTGGGTCAACTCTGTTATGCAAATAAAACGGTTGGTGAAATGAGTTTAGGCGGGTTTACACTTCGCTACATCACTGCATACTCATCATAGTCCACTAATCCATTCATAGGCTAATTTATTGGTATATTTTTTTTTTTATCTATGAGGCCATTCTGGGTCGGCTTCCTGATTATTTGTGCCCTTACATTTCTAAAACAGTTGGTGGAAATTGCTGTTTATGGTCACACAATCTGTTTTTGCATCTGTCCCTAAGGTCAAGTGTATTTATTTATGTAGTCTGTTCCCTCTTCACTGAACTGAAAAGATTTAAGGCTGAAAGAGCTGGTGCGCTCTCTCTTGGTGAGTCTAAACTGTCTGTGGCAGACTCAATGAGGAGCTGTCTTTGTTTAGTCAAGAATTAAACAGGCTTGGCTCTTGAGCCTGCTGCTTTGATGTTGGACTTCTGCCATTTGGAGCACTGATGTAGACATTTTGATTTGCTTTATCTTTTATGTGACTTTGACTGTGTCTTGTATAGTCATTGTTTCCTCCAGATCTTTATTCTTGGCAGGGAGGAAAAGCCTCTGAAACACCATTCAGACCATTATGTGACACTAAAACTTTCTACCACACCTGTTCAGTGGTACTTTTGCACATTTTATTCATTAATTTATTGGTTAAGTTATGATTTTGTAAATTAATTCTTCATTTAAAGGCCTAATGTCTCCCACAGTTTCCCTCCCACTGAATATGTGCTGTGGGTCACCCTAAAACAATGTGCTAAAATCAAATAAAATGACTTCATAAAATGTAATAAAATCATACACTCAGTCTTGTCACCTTGTCTGCTGACCCTAAAAGAATTTCATCAGTCTGGAGAGTTTTAGTGTCCCATGATGGTCTAAATCAGTGATTCTCAACCTTTTTCATATCAAGGACCCCTAATGTAGTCCACATTGGAGCCACCGACCCCCATTTGATGAGTTTTTGTCTTTCGGACAATATTTTTATTGTTAGATATGATTTTGTCCAGAATCCCATGACTGTCTGTTTTGTAGATAGAGAGATAACAGTGAAACTATGATCAAAACAGTCATTCTTCTACATTCTCTAATTGTGTTCACTTCTTGTAAATGAAATAATGAAGTTTAACAATTCATCAATTTGCTGGGGACCCCCTGGAACCCCCTCAAGGACCCCTGGTGGTCCCCGGACCACAGGGTTGAGAACCACTGGTCTAAATGCTGTGTCAGAGGCTTTTCCACCCTGACAAGAATTGGCCAAACTCAAAGATATGGAATATGGGCACAAAATCTCATCTACTAAATCTCAGCTACTTCAGCCTAAAAATATTGGTATCAACCTTCAAAAACCTTCATGGTGTATTTAGAGATTCCCCTCCAGCCGGACTGCCGACACTAGCGGTGACTTAAGAACCTCCACTTTTACCAGCTGACAGGATCTGATGTAACTGTCTCTTATGCTCTTAAACGGTCTAAGCTGAACCCAGGCTCAGATGTCAGAGGAAAGGCGGACAGCTGAGGCAGAACACAGACTGGTCACCATGTTGGATTTGTCCTTGGTTCCTAATTGTACTGGAAAATGTAACTAAGCCCTCAGGATTAGGTATCTGTCAACATAGTAAATCCATGTGCCATAACCATTAGTGATGTAGCTTGATTATCAAAACCTTTCTGAGAAGTTAATGATATTTTTCATGACCTGAGTTTGTTTTCTACCTGTTCTAGGAAACAATGTAACATATCTGTGCATCCTCCTTCGTGACTCAGCAGCATGAGGGATCACAGGATCTCAAACACTGCTGCCTGGAAGACTCAAGCAGGTTTGAAAGTCTAGAGACACTAATCTCAAGTCGAGTCACAAGTGTAAATGTAGATTACCAGGCCAAGTCCACTTCAAGTCCATCTCATTAATGTCAAGTCTCAAGTCAATGTAGAACGCAAAATCAAGTCAGAACAAATCAAGAGTCCAGTATCAATTTAATATCTTAAAGAAAACTAAATATCTAGGACTTTTCAATGCAATATGTTTTAATAGGATAAGAATTTGTTAAGAGCATCATGAGTTTCATTTCTATAATCAGTTTCAACTTCAATAAATTCAATCATTCCATACAAATTCAGAAAACAGAATTTAAATTCAGTCGTCTGCTGGAACAAATCTCATCACTTTCAATCCAAGTCATTTACACAAACACAAGATCTCAAGTCAAGACTTTAGAAACCTTTTCAAGTCATCAAAGTACAAGTCAAAGTCAAGTCCCAAGTCACCAGAACCAAAGTCAAGTCAAGTCTCAAGTATCATCTTCATGCATCAAGTCAAGTCCTAAACAATTAGAATTATGACTTGAGTCTGACTCGAGTCCAAGTCATGTGACTCAAGTCTCTACCTCTGCTTTTAACAAACAGCATTATCTCTATTGAATGCCAAATACTAACTCTGGCTACACAGCATTTTCTTTATCTAGCTCAATATTATAGATGATAGACGATGAGATTCACTATAGCTGTGAGATGCTGAAAACCTTGAAATTTAGAGGTTATTCCAACTAAGTCACAAGGGAAGTAAAGAGACTGGGGACATAGGGGTCAGTCTTGTCAGTGTTTATTATTGAATACTCAATCCTGATTGGCCAATGAAGGCATTCTGAGGTCTGTTATTTAAAAAATAACAGACACACTGTTTCACATCTAATCATATCACTTTGCAGCCAAGAAGCAGGTGTTGGGACAACAATTGTATCTTGTATCGATGTATATTGTGTTTCCCTGGTGGTGAATGAATGAATGAATGAATGAATGGACTAATGTATAGCCTGAGTTTCATGTAGAATCAATTGACGCTTGTGTTTTGAAATGATAAGATCACAAACAGATGTGATCTCTGCTCATTGTTTGAAAAGCCAGCAAAAATTGAACAGATTTTGTTTTCTTCTGGTGAGAAATTGAGGTGAAGATCCACCACCAGGGGAAACATATTTTTAAGAGATACACATTTTTCTGCTTTACAGACAGAAAAGATGAGGGAAAGGTTGACTGAACACACTATCTGTTTTTCAGCGACACCCTGCCTCAAATTCATACAGTTAAACACACACACACACACCTCAGATCTGCTCAACACACACACTTACCTTTTGAGCGTGTACTGTAGGCTGTACACTTTCCCAGCAATTCACTTTCAGTTATTATGGCAGCCGTTCACGCAGATACAGGACAGAATTGATTTTTGGAGAGATAAGAGGAGAGAGGGATCAAATGAAGGCTTTGTTTTCATCTCAGAGTGGAGGAGGAAGAGGAGGAGGAAAGAGAGCGGTCAGCTGAGTTGACGAGGTTGGTTCTCGAGAAATGGATGAGGTGTAAAACTATATTCTGAGAGGAAGAGGTCAGAGAGAGTGTGTGTATGTGTGCAATATGTCTCTTCTTGTATGTACAGTACGACATTTTGTCAGTCCATGATTTTGTCAGTCCATGATCTGAGTTCACATCTGAATCTGAATTCAAGGCCTCTTCTCTAAAAAGGGTTGATAATATTTGCTATTATCAATCCATCATGTATGGATGAAAGATTTAGCACATTTTTTGCAGCAATTGTTTAAGTTTGAAACATCATATCATATAACTATATTGTACATAAGTAGATACATGTTGTATTTTTCAGAATCAGAATCACTTCTTCTTTGCCCTTATAAAATAGGTAAAGTACATCACTGACCTGTGTGCACCCACAGTACAGACAGACACTTCCTCAAAACAGCTCTATGTGTGACTGACCTACAACTTCACTTCATTAAGTTTGTGTTGCTTTTTCTAAAACCAGGAAGTAAAGTCTTCAAACTGCTGCCACTGCACTTGAATGCCCTTGTAGTTGTATTTAAAGGCCAGTAGAGGGAGCCAAGTTACTTTATAAAGGTATTCCATTGCAGTTGCTAGTTACCTCATCAAGACTGTAATCAGTAATGAATCCAAGGGAGAACTCAGTAATATATTCTGATTACTTTCAGTTATTTTCAGATTACTGTATATTTGAAGTTACAGAACAGAAAAACACATTTTATAAAGATGAACTCCTGCCACTATTTAAACAGCCTTCTCAGTTTCTCACTTTCACTTCGAAAGTTTCCCAAAGGTAATCCCCTACTTTGTCCACAAGTATCTGTCCCCAGAATACATTATTTTTTAGGTAACATAATGGAATACAGTGACATGTTTTTTTGTATTTAGAATATGTAACTCTGTTACATGTATTCTGTTATTACCCAACCCTGCTCATCACTCAGGAAGATGAGATATAAAGGAGGGGAGACAGATCAAGGAAAGAGTTTTTAGCATTGAGACACTCAAGTTGTGACAGGGCAAATGGTGGTGCAACTCAAGAATACACACCGTTACACAATATTGATATGTAGATAATAAAGTTGGCTCTAATATTTTGTACACTCAGTGTACATTGCCTCTCTGCCTCCTGTTAACCTTCCTAGATGCAGTGCAGTACAGGAAAACCACATTCTGCAATTTTGGGGTTTTTCTTACTTGGACTGAAAGTTTATACGGTCATTTATGTGCCGAGTGAGTTTCATGACCTTTTAGTCTTTGAAACCTTTCAAAACCTCCCATTATATGATTTCAAAAATACATGTGCGTTACTGTGAAAATAAGTATTCTTCTGTTCATTCTTGAAAAGCTTACTTCTTGCAAAGCCGTGTTTTTTGTGCAACAACAGTCTTATATCCTTGAATCAATGCCCCTCATCTCTCTCCTGAGACTTACAGAGCCTTGATAATCCCTTAAAGCAGAGCTGCCCCCCTTCCAGTCCAGCCTCTGTTTACAGTAAACCTACAGCTAAGGAGGAAATGACAAAATTAGACGGAAATAATCAAGAACCAAATGAGGCTAGGCTTAACCCTGGAGTGTTTTTTGGTCGGTGGTCAGTGTCAGTGGAGTTGGGATGGAGAGAGAGAGAGAGAGGGAACGGGGGGCGTTCAGAAACACAAATCAGTAAGGTTGTTGTTCAGTATCTATTATGCAGCAGTTTGAAACACATCTGTACCAGTTCAAGGTCACAGTTACAGTAGACCGGATGGAAGACATACTGTTATCCCATCATACACCCTGATAAATATACTAAATGCTGTAGGATAACATGTTTTCATCACCATTCAACCATCATTTTATCCTGGGAACACGTGTGTGTGTGTGTGTGTGTGTGTGTGTGTGTGTGTGTGTGTGTGTGCACGTTTGCTCTGAGGAACACTGCTGTGCTGAAGAGATTTGTTCGCCGTTACCCACAAAGCCCCTTTCCTCCCCCATCAGAGCCCCCCGTTTCCTCGGTGAGATGGTTGCCATGGCAACCCGCTCAGCCAAATCTGGAACAAGGAGAAGGAGAGGGGAGTCAGGGTCTGCGGCAGTATGCTTGTGACATTTTGAGTTTGAGTACTACGTGTGTGTGTGTGTGTGTGTGTGTGGTGTGTGTATGTGATAGAGATAGAGAGCAATAGAGAGAGAATGTATGTGTGTTTTCAGCATGAGAGCCCTCCTCCAATTCCTTGAGGAGACACTGGAAAGAGTGAAAAAGAGACAGCGAAGGGAGAGAGAGAGAGAGAGACAGAGAGAGGGAAAGAGAGAGAGACAGCAATGGAGAGAGGAAAGGAGTGTGTGTGTATGTGTGTGAGGGAGAGAGAGAGGGGACAAGGAGAGTGAGAAGGTGGGTGTATTCAGCAAGAGTCACCTCCTCCAAATCCTTGGAGAGAGAGAAATTTCAAGGGAGAGAGGCAGAGAGAGAGAGAGAGAGAGAGAGAGAGAGAGAGAGAGAGAGAGAGAGAGAGAGAGAGAGAGAGAGAGAGAGAGAGAGAGAGAGAGAGAGAGATTCCTCATGCCTTGTAACACCAACACTTCACATCTCAGCTGCGTCTCCCCCGAACACAGAACGCCTTGTTGTCCCGTCATTGTCCTTTCACCAGTGGAAACACCAAATATCCATTCATTCACAATGGGACGATGCACTTGTTACACACTCACTGTACTGGAGAGAAAAAATGCTGCCATCTTTGTACTCGCTTTCAAATCTCCACACAAACAGCCACATATTCAACAGTTGGGCTCAATTGCGGACGCCATATGATTCTACACTGGATATTTGCAGCATACGATCATGTGTGTTTACAGGTCGGATTTCACAATAATTCACCACCAAATGATGCTGATACTAGGGCTGGGCGATAATTCAATATTATCGTTTATCGTCTTTCAGTGGAATCATATCGTGGTGATATGAAGATATTTTGATATCGTGACACATATTTCTGCTGTCTAAATTGATGATGACAAGTACATTTTACTTACAAACTCTCATAAAATGAGGTATGGTAGGAATATTATTTGAAAATTTCAGTTTTGTTTGACATCACACCTAACATAACCATTCAGTTCAATGAGATGAACATTAATTTGATTATGTGACGTGATTTTGCATGCATTAACCATATCGTGATATATATTGATATTGAGAAAAATCCTTATGATTATCATGATATTGATTTCAACCATATCACCCAGCCCTAGCTGATACAGATTGTCTTTGCAGTATACGCAGGGTTCCTACACATTTTCAGCTTTAAAATGTTGGATTTTTTTCCACACCGTCATTTCTTGGCTCCATTTGAAGATTTCTGGTCAGCGTTCCCGTGATGTATGCTGACAGTGCTTG
Source organism: Centroberyx affinis (assembly GCF_046629955.1). Classification (NCBI taxonomy): domain Eukaryota; kingdom Metazoa; phylum Chordata; class Actinopteri; order Beryciformes; family Berycidae; genus Centroberyx; species Centroberyx affinis. The sequence continues at coordinate 181,772 of NW_027282241.1, forward strand.
GGAAATATGATAGTCAACCTGGCTATATCACTCTATAACACCAAATATTACAATATGTGACACGACAGTGGGTCATTAACTATATAAAATGTGTAATCACATATGTATCAGGGGGGAACAATAGTACTTTTGCATACTTTTTGTGCAGTTTCCAAACTTTTCAAGACAAAAAGATCAAGTTGATTTGCAGACACACACAAAACCCTGTGTAAGAGACTTTCCAGCATAATGCAGTGTTGTTATGGCTCTGACTAAATATTGTCACATGACACCACCCAACCACGCTGATCGCAATCACACCCCTCGAGCCTCGTGGTTACCATGGTTACTGTAAGTCACTCCAAGCTTGGCCTTCATGCTGGGGCAAAATCCACTCGGACACTCAAGAAAAAAAGTTCAAGTAATTCGGAAAATAGAAGAAATGCAATGCTCCACTGATAAATAAGAGAGAGACAGAGGAGGGGAGGTACTGTTAAATAGATGATTTCTTTAATAAAAGACGTTACAGTGTGACATTCAATGGTGAGTTAAAATGATATTGCTTCAGTAGCTTACAGTACAGAACCCGGCCCGACCAGGGTGCGTTTCACCGCTACATTTTCACGCCGGTTTGTTGTCAGAACGTCGTCAAACGTACGAATCCTCTGAGGAACCTGAGTCTCCTCAGTCTTACGTGGTTACTCTACATTCAAATCCATTCAGAATGATGAAAAGAAACTAAACTCTGTACACACAATCCACAATGGAGATTATAGCACAAATGGATGGAATATACAAGGACCAGATAATAGCCATGGCCAACCAACACACATGAAATGGGGGAACAGACACACTGAGTATAGGACATGCGGCAGGAAAGGTTCTAGGCGGGGTAAAGCCGGGTTTAGTGGGCTAAGGAGTAGGAGTGCCATTGCAGAGCCATAGATACTGTTCAGCCATGCAGAGACTGGCAAACTGGCGGCCATCTTTGCTCCTTTACAACAACAGTATATAATTTGTGCATTTTTTGCTGCTGTCTTAGAGCTTAGTTGGAATTTACAGTTTGGGTTTGAAAGATGACAATCCTTCAAAATGGAGGATCTGAAATACAATTTGGCCCAATGCAGTATTCTGGGACTCCGGCTGGGGTTTGGACGGATAGCTGCATATAATATAATATATCTAGATTATATTATAGAGATGCATATAGTATGTGGGTGCGCACTGGGTAATTATATAGATAGTAACAATAAATGAGGCAATGACATAGATATTAACCATATCTATGGGCACAGAGGAGGGTGTTTGTGCATATGTGTGTGTGCCGAGGGGGGAGTGGGGGGGGTTGTGGGGTGAGGTCAGGGGTCAGTGTCTACTTGAACTGCTTGAGGGGTGGGGGCACCTTGATGTCCTGGCCTCGCTCCAGTCTCTTCTCACACTCGATCAGGTAGTTGACTCCATCGATCACCGTCTGCACCAGTTGGACCTGTGAGAGGGAAAATTTATTGGAATGATGGGTTTTGACATTGAGATCGAGAACAAAATTATAAAATTAAATAGATTGGGAAGGACCATCGTGAAAGTTTGCAAAGACCTATAAGCTAGTTTTTCCAGAAATTCAGATTTTTGTTTTGCACATAAAGTTAGTTGCATCTGCTCTGATTGGCCCAAAGGGGGCACTACATTATTTTTCAGGGACAACATTTTTGAAAGGCGTTTTTTATCATTGTCTTCCCTGGTTTTGCTATAGCGGTTCCCTCTCTCCCTCCCTCTCTGAACTCCTCGGCCCTCAGACTAAGTGCTCTCCATCAGTCTGGGTGATGGAGGAGCACACCACACTGAGCTGCCCACGTTCTCAAAGTAGCCCAGTGTAGGAGTGGATGCATGGAGTCAGAGAACCGCAATGTTCTGCTATGCCAAGGATTTATTTGGGGATTTATTTTTGTCCTGTGTTCTGTCTATTAAAGTATATTAAACGGTCTTTCAAATACTTCATTCATTTTCTCACCCCCACTTACTCCCTTTTAGGGTCACGTGGGGATGGAGCCCAGTTAGGCAGGGAAACATCCAGGACAGGTCACCGGTGGACAACGGACAATTTAAGGTCTCCAATCCACCTGACTTGCAGGTCTTTGGACTGTGTGAGGAAACTGGATCACCTGGAGGAAACCCAGGCGAACGCTGGGAAAACATGCAAACTCCAGAAAGGGCCGGGGATGGGAAGTGAACCTGGGACCTTCTTACTGTGAGGTGACAGTGCTAACCACTGAGAAATCTGCCTGACTCTTATTGTATTGTTCCACCTGGTTCCTAAGTGGGCTTAAACAAACCACAAAACATATCTGTAAATACTATTTGACCCAGGTCCAATAATAGGATCCAGTAATGCAGAGTAAGGAAACTAGATGAGTGATTCACGATCTGCACCTGAAAACAAAACGGGAACATTTGCACTGAGCACTGCACACTCTGCACTCCACCAAGAAATAGTTCTCCATTCTCCATGTAATCAGAATATGATGTCCAACAACACACACACACTCACAACAATAGAGAACAGCTCCATTGTATGTCTACTCTGTCACAGGAATGACAGCATGACCAAGGAGATAACAAAGACAGATGCAACAGCCAAGCCAAGAAAACGCCTCTCCTCTCCTCTCCTCTCCTCTCCTCTCCTCTCCTCTCCTCCCCCTCTCGTCTCCTCTCCTCTCCTCTCCTCTCCCAGTAAATTTCCATGGCTAGCTCTCCTTTAACTGCACGGATTCATTAAAGGTGCTACGTGGAACATGTTTAACTGTGATACCTTGGTGTAATTACCGTAAACAAATGAGACCATGGTGGTGACAAGCTTCTATCTCACATCAGTGGTATTGTTAGTGCTAGTGTTTCTCAGAATTAAGACCACATTTCCCACAAACTCTGTTGAGTCATGTCACAAAGATGTTGCTACTTGCACTAGAATAAATGCATAGAGAGCAACACGTAGCAGATGGTCTCATTTTTCTACAGCGATTACACTATGCTATCAAAATTAATTTGAAAATTATATATTGAGGTAAATTTTCTACACATAGGGGCTTTTCATGTGGTTACGATTTATTGACGATAAAATGTTACACGTAGCAGCTTTCAGCTGATAACATTGCAATGCTATACAAATACTAGTCCTTTCAACCTTTATTTATCCAGGAAAGATTTACTGGGCAAGCATGCGATTCCAGCACCGCCCTGCTTTACATTCATACAGCTCCACACCTGAGAGCTGCCCAGTACAACCACAGGCGTCAACCGCTGGTCAATGAATAACTCCACTAGAGCAGTTTGCTCTAAAAAAAGGGAGAGAATTGCTCAGTCACTCCCTTTGCCTTTACTTTGGCCCCACCCCTGTGTGGATTTCTCCCTGCGTTCGTACCTCAGAGTGTCCCAGGCGGTCCAGGTTGGAGATGTCGAAGGTCCCGCCCACAGCGGCGGTGTCCACCCCGCCCGTCCCTCGCTTCTGCAGGCGCAGGTTGTCCAGGATCTTACTGAAGCGTGGATCCTGGAGGGGCGGAGAGGGAAGTGTTATTCTATATAGCTTCAATCAACATATTACTCAATGTGTGATTAAGAATTTGTTTCTTCAGTGTTACTGTAGGGTTACTAAATGAACATGGCCAAAGCTCTGAAACTATGAATGAACACTATAAGAAAAAGGACACTAAGAAGTTAAATGTTGAGGGACATGATGTCCAATTATTAGTTGTTTAGTAAAACAGAGGCAATGAAAACAAAATGTGTTCAGCATATTGTATTAATAGTATTAATCTAACTGCCAATAATGTAATAAAACATAATTAATAAACCCATCAGTACATCAGTATAGACCTCTTAAAACTGAATTTAAGATATTTTACTTTTTGAGGACTTAAATTGAGATAAATTAAGACTTCTTCATACTTTTAAGGTCCCGCAGATACCTGTTCTCCATCTATCCGTCTGAGACCCATTTGCATATAACATACATGCTTCTCCCCAAATCTGCTCATTATCTGATAAAGCATGAAGGATCATCTTCATTCTATTATAGCCCAATAAGCATTTTTTGTATTTTTGAAAGAATGGTGTTGCAGCTGAATCATGAGGCAGAGAGGGGAAACCACAAGGTTCAAAATGACGACTGCACTGCTCACTGAGTTAAATAACATCCTCCAGTGGTGTGAAGGGAGACCGAATGCGTGTGTGTGTGTGTGTGTGTGTGTGTGTATGTGAGTATGAATTGGTGTGTGTGCTTTTTATTGGTGTGCTACGTGTGCATGCACCTTGCTGTGCATGCTCGCTGTAGTTTCTTCACTCAAGTTTCTTGGTATTTGTGAGTCTGGGGTAGAAATTGTAGATATCCACCTACGTGTGTATATACTGTATATATTATATGTGTGTGTGTGTGTGTGTGTGTGTGTGTGTTGTGTGTGTGTGTGTCCTGCGAGGCTTACCTTACTGAGGTTGGGCAGTTTGACATGGACCCCGGCCCGCAGCCCTGTGCCCAGGTTGGAGGGGCAGGTGAGGATGTAACCCAGCTTCTCGTTCCACATGAACTCCCAACCTTTCTCCTGGATCAGACGCTCCACCTTTGAGAGGGAGAGAGAGAGAGAGAGAGAGAGAGAAAGAGAGAGAGAGAGAGAGAGAATGAGAGAGAGAATGTGAATGTATGTGAAAAGTTCTGTTTTTTTAATTGGATAAGGTTATATTTTGCTGGTTTATGTTTTCTCAGAAACACAAGTGACATAAACACAGAAACAATGACAGTCAGTAGACAGTGGAGGCACAGCAACACACACGCACACACACGCACACACACACACACACACACACACAATAATACATGGGAGGGGATGGAATTATTTTTCTGTTACTTAATTTTTTTGTTATTTAATAATTTAATTGATGATTAATCTCTTGTTACATGCTTTGGCAATATTGTTTGTGAACTGTCATGCCAATAAAGCACCTTGAATTGAATTGAATTGAGAGAGAGAGAGAGAGAGAGAGAGAGAGAGAGAGAGAATTACATAGTCTGCATACACAACAAATTTTCCACTGTTAAGTCTTGATTTTTCAGTGACAATTATTTGAATTATTTGAAGATGTCAAGTGTTAACTGGAGGGTTTTTTGTCCACTCATACAGCTGGTATGGCTCTGGGGTGGATGTAAAATTGTTAAATTAACAAACTGATGGGTGTGGATATATACAGTATATAAACACTGGCATGGTGTTAGAGTTAAAATCAACACTGACAATTTTGCTGTGTAGCATTGAGGTGTGTGTGCTTCATAGCAGTCATGGTTACGGTGCAGCAGTGCAATACCAAATGTTGTAGGACATTGCTTTTGTGTCCACTGCTCTTTCTCTAATGGGGAACTTGGATCAGTTGGATAAATAGTTTATGTTTGTGTGGCTTTGCTTGGACAGTGTGTTTTTGTGTGTGTTCGTGTTTAATATGGTTGGACACACAATCGCGGGGCCAGTATGAACGACTGGTATGTGTGTGTTTATTCACTTGCACGTGCACACAGCATTACACAGTTGCGTGACACGTCGACAAACTCGCAGCCACATGCATATACACAAAAACACACACACACATACACAAAAACACACACACACACACACAACACACACAAACACATCCTTACCTCCTTGAGGCCTCTGCAGAACCTCTCGAAGACTCTCTTCATGTTGCCTCCCTTCTCCATGGAGATGACCCTGGTGTGATCTTCCTCGTTGATCCAAACCAGGAAGGTCTTCTCATTGTTGTGCCTGCAGAGGGACGGAGGTATTTACTGGGATGCAGAAGTCAGTATAAAAGAAGACACCGATATCCAATCAAGTATGGACAAGAAATTTATGATTTCATTTCAGAGAACCGGTTTTAAGTGGGTGATCCTCCATAAGATCCTCATTTAAAAAAAAAAAAAAAAAAATTGGTGACATCTTTGGTGCTCAGCGCTCATTGCTGTGGTGTTTCTGCACTGCGCTTCCTCGAGATCACCTGTCAATCAAACATTGTGGGCAGGACGGTGACGTCTTTTTCCTTCTCTTCTCCTCTCTTCTTTCTGTTGATGCAGTTTGAGTTTCTCTTTTCTTTGTCTGTTCAGCCATGGTGGCTATCGCTGCTCAGTTCTTCTTCTGTTTATTCAAAACAAAGCAGTGTTGCTGCTGCCGGAAAACGGAAAACGCATCACTTCCTGTGCACCAGAGGATTTTTCCCGGGAAAGAGCTACCAGACACCGGGTGTTTAGAACAGCAAATATAAAAGCTTTCATGAATTGGGTAAAGGTTGAATCACTATTGCATCGCATTAGTCAGCAAGTTAAAGTAGCAAAATGGACATTTATTACTTGAACAAGAAAGGAATGTTGTGCAAACCGCCATCTGCTCATATTTATGTGATATAGGGCTGGGCGATATGGTTGAAATCAATATCACGATAATCATAAGGATTTTTCTCGATATCAATATATATCACGATATGGTTCATGTATGCAAAATCACGTTAAATAATCAAATTAATGTTCATCTCATTGAACCAAATGGTAATGTTAGCTGTGATGTCAAACAAAACAAAAATATTCAAATAATATTCCTACCATACCTAATTTTATGAGAGTTTTTAAGTAAAATTTGCTTGTCATCATCAATTTAGATGGCAGCAATGTGTGTCACGATATTAAAATATCTTCATATCATCACGATATGATTCCACTGAAAGACAATAAACGATAATATTGAATTATCGCCCAGCCCTAATGTGATATATATATATATATTTTTTAATCTTGTTTTGTATTTTGTATTTGTGTACTGGGAGGCAGCGTGTAGTTTAAGTTAATAAGACAGTAAAAGAAGTAGAGATGGGATGGGATTTGTTTCTCCATTAAGGAAACCATGTGAGATTGCTGAGTAGGGAGGAAGCTATTAACCTCCAGTCTGTGACACTAATGCTTGTTTCTGCCGCAGGTCAGTGATTATTATGTTTGTTCGAGTGGTCTGCAAGGCTGCACTGTGCTTGTTGGCCTTGTAACATGATATTGATTTACAACCTTCTCTAAAGACACAGGACGTCACATACAACAAACAACACAAAGCAAAAGCATCTCACCACTGTCAGGTGAAAGCCTCGTAACTCAAGAAAATCAGGAGAAAAAGACGAAATGTTGTGTTGCGTCAACAGTTCTTAGAAGTGCTGGCAAATTACAGGGAATCAATGTATATTCTAGATCAAAATCTAACATTTTTAATTCTAAAAATAATTTTAAAAAGTCCATCTATGAGTCCAAATGTTTATTGACATTCCTACTTATAAATTGATGTATTTTGGAAGATATGAATGGGTTTCATAGCTGCTAGGGTCACAGAATTTACTCAACACATAAAGGAACCATATAAACTAGTAATTCAAATAAAAATATGAAGAACACAAAAAACTGGAGTTACAAGGTTTCACACAACAGCAGCGGTTTACAATGGGTTCTGTATGGTCCTATACAAACCATATGAAGATTTTCAATCCAAAATGAGTTATCCGCCGTTTGAAAAAAATTACACCTACTCTTAGAAAATGTTTGTTGGCGTGAAAGTAAAGCACATTATTGGGTTTTATTAGTTATGAGCCATTTTAAGACTTTTGAGAGTGAAATTATCTGTGTTTTTGAAACAGTGACTATAGTGAATTTCAAGCATCAGTATTTTTCCAGATCAGCTTTATAGCATTTTGAAATGAAAGGCTTCATATACAGCATACTGCCAGATACAGCAGTGGCACATCTGTCCAAACTGACCTTCTAAAAACTGTTAGATTTAATGTGGTAACAGAAAGGTCTGGGTCAAGGAGAGAGTAGGGAGGGAAGAGAGACTGGATAAAGCTGTCAGAAGAAAAGGGGGAAGAGGGAGAGAAAGAAGAGTACGAAGGGAAATAGAGCAGGATACTTGGGCAGAGAAGGAGAATAGTAGAGAGGAGGGAAGCGAGAAGGGAGAGTGAGAAAGGTGTGTGGGGGGGGATGATCTAAAAAAAGAGAAGAGAAAGTAGAGCAGGGAATATGGGCGGAGAAAAACAATAGAAGAGAGGATGGATGCAGAGAGAGAGAGAGAAAGAGAGAGAGAGAGAGAGAGAGAGAAAGTGAATGCTGCCAATGGATCTGAAAGGGGAGATGAGGGAGGGAGGGAGGGGGGGGGGGGGTGAAGGTGAATTATTAAGGAGAGGAGAGGTTCGGCAGAGGGAGAGAGGAGAGAGGCTGCTGATTGATCTTGGCTGGCCGACAGGTTGCATCGAGCTATTTCAGGCTACGTGCTGAAACTGAATGCTGAGGGAGCGCCGTCCGCACTGCTGATGCACCTCCACCACAGCTCGGTAATGGGTAAATCATAAGAGGAGCTCGAGTCGGGACAAAAAAATGCCCTTGAAAGTCAGGCTTAAAGATACTGACAAAAAAAAAATTAATTGCGATTATTTGACAGAATATTGCAATGGCGATTCAAATTGTGATTCATGTAATTTTTATTTTATTTTGTTAAAATTGCTGTCAGTTCGCAGGATTTATCGAGTTTGAGTATGATGAAAGATTTTCACCAATATTGTACTTGATTCATGGATCAAAGATTACCCGCAGCACTAAAACAGCTTGTTCAGAAATCCAGTTCGGACACCTCTCTCTCTTAAGCAATTAATTGCAGCCTCTGCGATTTGGAAATTGCTGAAGTTCATATTGCGATTTCGATTTTTTTTTTTTTCAATTAATTGTTCAGCTCTACTTCAAAAAATGCACATGAAATAAAAAAAATGAGGGGGCATAAAATAATTACAAGTACCATTTTTTGCATTTCGCCCAGTTCACATTTTATTCATTCAGTCAAATATTCCTGTGTAAATGTGACTACTGTCCCCTGTGGGTCACCATGGCTGATTAATTAATTAATTAAATAATGTTATTATTATCTTCCTTCAACAGCTGGCCAAGTGGGAGGAACACAACCCTGACTTCCCGTTTTGTCTCTTGCTTTAAATTGACCATATTTTGGAAAGGGACTCTCCTCCTCAAAGCACCTCCTTTTGGAATGGAAGACAGTTCTTGTTTACGGAGAGCAGCAATTAGACTAAGTTGTTTCATAACAAGCACAGATCCTGTGCAGACCCATGGTGCGCCCCCTAGAATCCATTGTGCAAACCGTCCCTGAGTGACTGAGTGACCTGAATTTGCCACTTTCTGCCCCCGGCCACATGGCGCGCCATGGGAAAAACAAGAAGAGCTTGTTTGGTTAGTGTATCAGTTAATTCATTGTGGGAGCCAATGACAGTGAGATTTGACCTTTCAACTAGAAAATGCTAAATTTTCTAAAGAAAATTTAATTGTGCTTGCCGCCCTTGCAATGTCCCTGTCCCGGCCCCTGTCCAATTTGACAAAGACTAGACTCACTAAATATGAGAGCCAGTTGTGTTCAAAGGCATTGGGATACTTTTCTCAACACTCCACAACAGTATGTCTGCTATCGAACAAAGCTAGAGATTCCGTTAAATGTACAGATTGTGTGTATTTGTTTTGACTTACCGCGGTCCTTCTGTCCCAAATGCATCAAGCTGGCTGATAAAAACTCCGCTAGCCCTGTTAGCTCTGGTGCCCCCGTTCGCCGGCTTCTCTCTCCCGCGCTGCCCTGCCACCGCGAGCACGGGCTGCATTGTACCCCTGGTTAGCTTCAGTTATCTCCGGATGCTAGCCCTGTTAGCTCTGGTACCCATCGGTGCCAAAAGCGCCGTTCGCCGGCGTCGAAAACCCCGCCGAAGTCTCGGCCGGACCACCAGGAACAAAACGGCGCCCAGCAGCGTGCCACCGGGAAACCGGACCGCCCTGGGTTAGCTTCAGTTAGCTCCGGATGTTATCCCTGTTAGCTCTGGTACCCATCGGTGCCAAAAGCGCCGTTCGCCGGCGTCTAAACCCCAGCCGAAATCTCCGCCCGACCACCGGGAACAATTCGGCGTCCAGCTACCACCACTGCCCGCCAGCGTGCCACCGGGAAACTCCGGCAAGCGTCGGCAGTGCACTCGGCCCCAACAGAAACCTCCATGCTTCGTCTGTGTCCATGCTTCCTCCATGCTTGTCTGTCCGCCACAGAACAGAGGGCCGTCAGGTGGACTGAGTTCGCGCATATGCATCGAAATAACTGGTGATATGATATAATTGTATAGATTCTACTTTAGCTTCAGATAGCTTCAGTTAGCTTCAGCTTACATGCAGGTCAGCCTGCTTCGAGAAACGGGCTCGGGAGATGGCGGACAGAGTGAAACCAAACTGGCGGACAAAGTGAAACTTAACTTTTTGGCTCTGTGCTGAAAGTGCCTTTGGGGAGCCCCCTGGTGCCATAAACACGATACTACAGTACAGGGAGAATCAACAGTGCCATGAATAGGCCACCAGGAGGCACTGTGCTGAAAGTGCCTGTGGGGAGCCCCCTGGTGCCATAAACACGATACTACAGTACAGGGAGAATCAACAGTGCCATGAATAGGCCACCAGGAGGCACTGTGCTGAAAGTGCCTTTGGGGAGCCCCCTGGTGCCATAAACACGATACTACAGTACAGGGAGAATCAACAGTGCCATGAATAGGCCACCAGGAGGCACTGTGCTGAAAGTGCCTTTGGGGAGCCCCCTGGCGCCATAAACACGATACTACAGTACAGGGAGAATCAACAGTGCCATGAATACGCCACCAGGTGGAGCAGCAGTAGTTGTAATGGAAGTAGAATCAGTCATTTAATGTTAATTACACCTGTGTGTGTGTGTGTGTGTGTGTGTTTCAAAACTACAACTGTAACTAAGGCTAGGGTGTTGCTAGGTGGTTGCTAGGGTGTCACGAGTGGCTGCAAGGTTACTAGGGAACAAAGACAATCCAAGGGAAAAAAGAATTGTGTTTCCAGCATTTACGGTCACCGAGTTACAATCATTTAAAACTTAATAGGTCGCTGTAGCGCCCCCTATTGGCGGAATGACACAAGATTTTACAGGTCGGCTGAGACATGATACGTGCACAACTGTACCAAATTTGGATGGGATAGCATAATGTGTTCATGAGTTATACCAATTTTTAAATCATAGGCCCCGCCTACAACATGTCATCAAACTTTGGAAGCCCATAACATCAAAACTGTACGGAATATCAAAAAATGAATTGGTACGTTTGTGCAGGACGGTCCAGACATGTTGTGTAGCAAAGTTGAACAAGATTGGACAAAATTTGTAGGAAAAGTAGCGAGAAAACTGTTTTGGACAAAATTCAAAATTGCGGGAAATTCTTTCAGGCGGAAATGGGCGTGGCCTATATGAGTAGATGCGTATGGACCCAGGGAATCCAGGGAAAAAAGAATTTTGATTCTACACGCTACAGTTCAAAAGTTATGGACCAAAACATAAAGACGGCTGTTATAGCGCCACCTTTAGGTCAATCGGTGTAATTTTTTAGATCAGAGTACAAGGGGACACTTTGAACCTATCCACCGAGTTTGGGAACTTTAGCTCTTACGGTTTCTGAGCTACAGCTGTTTCTTGAAAAGTCCCATTCAAGTCAATGGGGAAAAATTCGCACTTAATCGCGAATATCTCAAAAAAGCCTGCGACGAATGTCTTAGAAAAGTAATAGCACACTTCCCCTCAATAAGCCGCACGTTTTGATGTCTCATATGTCTATGTACTGTGAAAACTGTAGGAGGAGTAGCGCGCACAAGTTTTGTGTGGAATAATAATAATAAGTATGTGAGATAATAACATTGTGCTTTGCCTACGGCAAGCACAATAATTAAGAGACATTGTTTAAATAGAAACTTGTATGATCAGGTTTTTCTCTTACCAAATACCACGGGCGTCTGGCCAATCACGAGCCATGCCTGCACACGTCAGGAGGGGTGATACGGGCTTGTCAAACAGGAAGTGGTCCTGTTGTAAAGACAGAGAACAGAAGTGGCAACAATGGCTATGACTGAAAAAGTGAGAAGTTAGATTGGAGACATGCTACAACTGGGAGGCAAACTGTAGCCACGCCCACAGAGGTGTATGTACCTTTTATCCACATTTTTTGTGTGGGTGACCCCAGTGGGAACTCATATCCTTGGTATTATTAGCACCACCACCTCTACTTATTCGACTACACAGGAGCAGAGTGTACCTGTATCAACTCTGAGATCCCAAAGAGTTAATCCAAGTCCACTGATAGATAATTACATAACACATAATTATGGTTTGATTGTGGTTTGGGTGTGTACAGTCAAGATATGCGTCATGCAACAGAGTCTAGTGATACAAAATAGAAACAACTCTGGTGTCGTTTTACAGCTTGAGTCACCGGTATGTACTTTATCCCTTTTTATGGCTTGTGAACGTGTTTCAACTTGTACTTTCTCTGTGAGGACATTAAAGTTTCTATAAACCCTTAACTCTGGGATGTCTAAAGTAAAAACCATGGCTGGGACCTCACTCAGGACATACAGCAGTAGCCATTAGAATAGAATTCATGCATTTATCCTGAATCAATCTTGCAGTAGCACTGTATACAGTGGTAGCCACTGCATGAGTCCCACTTCATGCCTTTATCCTCCCTCTATCCTGTATTAAAACTGCAGACAATTCTGCAGCCATAAATATAAAGACAATTATAACCACTATTGTAAAACAAAACAAAACTTAGTAAACCATTTCTTGTAAATTTTGACAGCTGAAAATAGATAGATTTTTCTAAAAACAATTCCTCTTGAGGAAGGAGCAAAAATGCTAAAAAAAATAGAGCAAAACTTAATTTTTCTGATACAATTCCTCTTGAGGAAGGAGGAAAAATGCTGCATTAGTACAGCAAGCACACAGTAAATAGTGTCACCTCTGCAACACACGACGTCTACATCTGTACACAGCAGCTCCTCCACACCACTCACATCAATGAGCTGCTGCTGCTCCTTGTCCGTCATCAGGGTGAGACTGAAGTACTTCCCGGTCAGGTCGCCCTTCAGGCCGGCCAGGGCGTCCACCACCACCTTCTCCACCTCCCGGCGCTCCGCCCGGGTGCAGGCGGGCGGCAGGCTCAGCCCCCGGATGCTGCGGCCCGTCCTCACTCTGGACGACAGCACGTAGCGCTCGTCAAAGAGGCCCGAGTGGATCTGACCACAGACAGGTTGGAGGTTATTTCTACATGTGGAACGTATGTTTCGCAGGTTGGAATTTTAGTTGTACAAACATTTCTCGGAGGCAGGAATAATCCCAACGGTTGAGTTAAACCTCAATCTCTTAAAGTCTTAATCTATTCTATTCATTTATTTACTGATGTATAGTACCTTGCTGGAGTCCAGGTCGGTGGGGTGTGTCATGGTGTGGGGGTCGTAGCCGTTGTGCCTCTCTCTGATGACAGGGTCCAACAGATCTGCAAATACCTGAAACCGACCCAAAATTTACAAATTTGAATATCTAAGATGACATTTTGTGCATAATACTGTTAATAATACTGTTTGACATTTGACATTATCTAAAATATGCAGAAGTTGTAGACATCAGTGAGTTTTTTCCTCAGTTCAAGAAAATGTTTTTCAGAAGATCCACGATTTTGTGATATCCCTGAAGGAGAAATTCTCTTTTTGCTTGACCTTTTACCTGGATTACATCATGAATGTAAACAAGTAAATAAAAAAAATAAAAAAAGTGTCCCTAATATTTTGTGCAGTCAGTGTACACATGTATCATACTCATTCACATCATCAAAGGGGCTGAGTGACTTTTGATGACATTATCAGGAAGAAAACAGGAAATCAGTATTCTCTCATTAGAAATGACTGGGAATTTCAAATGTTCAAAGTCCAAAAAAAGAAACAAGCACATAATTCATGATCAATCAATGAGCAACATCAATCAATGCTATCCAAATAAAAGATTCATTTTGGTGTGGGGCGTAACTTTTTTTCTTAATAACTTAGTGGAAAAATGCCATATGCTTGCATCTCTGCATGATATTCTTCAGGCTGGTCTGGAGGGGCGTGGCCTATGTTACTGCTGAGCCCAATCTGTAAATCCATAGGTTGGCTGGTTGCATAATCCAAACCTTTTTTACACTCTGTGGGTCAGCTGCACATCTGTCCACTAACTGAGCAACACTAATATCACACCCATATGACCAGTGTTCAGTGTGTTTCATCAGAAAAATTTGTCATCATTTCGAAATAGTGGAACCTGCTCTTACAAAATGATTGGTAGCATCCATTACAACAAACCATAGCAGTTTTTTTTTAAGTAGGTAACTGACTGGATGATCTACATTCTATTTTATATTTTATTGTATGATTACCTTCAGCTAAAACTTCTGCTAACTATCCAAAATGGAATATCAGCTAAAACACCACAAGTGAAAAACACTATGAGTAAAACGTTTTGTGATGCACTCGGACTCATCAGGAGTGATGCAACCTGGAGTCATGGGGTCTTTCAACATGAGACAGCCTCGCCCAGGTTGACCAAGCCTCGACTTGTGTCCGAGTGACTTAAACACTCCCATTGATTGGTTCCCTTGATCCATAGCCATCCCAAGGTTTTATTATCAATCTGTGAAATACATTGAATGCTATCAGCAGTGCTACACATTTTTATATCACTATTAGGCAATTAAGGTGGGAATGTAGTGAGACATTTGCTATAGATAGATACAATGACCTCCCAAAAGAGGCGTCCTTCTAGCCTAAAAACTACTCTCGGCTATTAAAGTCCTCACTCTGAAACAGGACAGGGAGGATGGGTGACTATATTGTCTTTAGTAAGGCTGGAAAATCAGTCATCTAAAACCTGATGATAAAGTCTTAAAGGTTTTCTGTGCTGAAATGAATCCTACCCCTGTGTGACAGCACACAGAACTTGAACTTGAGAAACAGGTTCAGCTATTTCTTGTATCAGTAACAATGTCACTGAGACACTGACTGTATTGCTAAAGTAGATCATTGGTATGTGGACATTTTTGAAGCTATACATCCATGTATCTTGATTTATTCCCTTCACTCAACAGACTCAACAAGATATGGCTTGGTGTAAACGACCCGGTGGAAACCAGGAAGACCTTGGCGTAGTTCTTCAGATCTGTGAAGCTGTGAGTAAGGGCACATTGAAGTGAACTAATGAAACAACATCCATGGACCTGCACAATTATAGAAAAAAATATTACATTGGCAAAATTGATGATGATTGATATATGCTTCAGATGGCTTCGAAAGCAATGTATTTTGGTTATTGTGCAGGATCCCTAGCCTAAAAATCAAGTGGCATGTTGGAGAAAACCTTTTTACTTTATTCAAACTGAGCAAATCCCAAGCATTAGCATCTCATTGTATCCCTAGATGACAAATTTTAGGAAAAAAAAAATTTAAAACGCTGAAAAAGAAACAACAGTAAAAGCTGGGCCCACATGTTTCACAATCTATAACGCAACTGCATTCAGAAAAACACAAATACATTTTTTTATCAATATTATGCAGCCCTAAACCTCCCTAAACAAAGCGTCTGACCTCGTAAGACTCCTCGTCTCCTGCCACCATGCCCACGGTCTTGATGAAGGGATGCCCAGGGTTGTCCACTCCTGTCTGGATAGCCTGGTCCAGTGTGTATCCATTGGGAGTCGCCTTGTCACACAGCTTGGCATAGATGGCAGGTGTCAGGTGACTGGCCATGCAGTTGTTGTGCTTGCGTAGGTCAGGATACTCCGAACTGTTCCAACGCAAACACAAGATAAGGTTTTCTGGGGGTCATACTCTATTGATCCCTGAGGCGAAATTTATTTTTTGCCACTCTGAGCGCAGGGTAACCACAGAGCTGCGCCCTTGCAGCAGATAGGGATTCAGTGACTTGTTCAAAGACACTTTCACAGGGCAGAAACAGAGCGGAAACTGAGACCTTCTGGTTACGGGACGGTCTGTCCAACTATGCCACCCTGCTGCCCAAGACGGCCACAGATTTAGCCGTAGATGAAAGTGTCGGATACATAACGATACATAGTATATTTGTATTCTGAATAATAAATGCATTTTTTGAATGGAGATATGGTATTATTTGAAGAGAGTTTAATGTTATGGACCTTCGCTCCTGAACAAAGCTGAAAGGGGGCACAGCGAGTCCAGTGCCAAGGGTCTGCCCAGGCTGACAATAATCGATGTCTAAAACCTCACATGAAATGTTAAGTGAGCTTCATTGATGCTGAGGGAGAAGGAAGGCTCCAGATTGGTTTGTTGTTTTAGTTTAATAATGTTGCTGAATTTGCAGTAAGACTAATAACTGCTGCATGATATCTCCTCTCTCTTCAAATGTGTTGCTTCAGGTTCCAAGCAGCCTGGTCTAAGAACAAAAAGGAACTGCAGTCAAACATTGGGTTTCATCCAAACAATATCCTTTCTTAAGGCCAAGGATGGAATGAGATTGGGTTTGGCAATGACACCCAAAGGCTAATACAGCAAAAGTAGGGACTGAGTAGCTTAGTCAGGTGTCCCTGTTTCCCTGGGGTTGAATGGCAGGGCAGGCTAATACTGTGTTTGATTATCCAAAAGGATCATTTAAATAAACTGAATTTGCAAATATTATATATATTTATTTGAATTATCCTTTAGGATAATGAGACATGGCACAGCATAGAATAGTGAAAAAGCAAAATCAGGTATAGTTCAATTTCAAAAATATTTCACCCCCTAAAAGTTAAAACAACGGCAGCATGTATAACAATGTGGTTTTGATAAACCCACCTACATCATAGACAATTTTATAATACTGTATAAAGACAAATCTAGAAACAAAAATGGGGATCCTTGGTCCAGTTCATAACTATCTGGATGTTCTTCCCATGAAAAAGTTTGGGGGTCCTGTGTGCAGGGTCCATAATTCCTAGCTACGCCCCTGACCACGCCTATATTTTGTGCTATGGACAATAACGTCCGCAACATACAACCTCTGAGTCAAAAGCAGAGGAATCCATTATCGGACATGCAGCCAAACCCGACTTTAGTGTTCTTTTCTTTTCTTTTTTTGGTTCGTTTGTTTCCCGGATCGCTGAAAACTACTACTGTCTTCTAAAACTATTTGTTTACAAGATGTGGATCTGGACTATAGCACTGTGCATCAAATATATTTTGTACTCCGTCATGTGTGTGAATCATTCATTACAGACATTTGCATGCATTTGCAAATCTGTTTGAATACGCCTCCAGCTGTCCAATAATAAACGCATTTTAGCTAGGCTACCTGACACGACCTGGCACCGCTAGTCAGCTGGCACGCATTACTGACCGGGCCAAATATCATTAATGCCGTTATCTTCCCCAGAAACTAGTCGTGCCTTATTTGAATTTTACTGATATCATTACACTTCTCATTCAAAAATAACACGTCTGATGTCTTCCCCTATAAATGTCATATTAACCTTATAACGTTAGCTGAATTATCCAAACACTGACTAAGGAAGCGTTGCTGCGCCCAGGGACTAGGACTAAACCAATACGAGTTTTCCCATAATAATTAAATCGCCAATTAGGAAATATGACTTCATTTCGCTATATTAAACTAAGAGTGAATTTATATTTAGACTAATGTAGTAGTTTGTATTATCGTTTATGCTTCGTCAATCAGTGAGAGCCATATAGTCCCGCCCCACTCAATCAGCCGATTACTGGCCGCCACTGAGTTCTACTTTTGAAATGAGAAATTAATAATTGATTACTTTTTGAGTTACAAGCCCAAAACTGACGCTAACTTTCGTTTGATCCGTATCCTAATTCAGACTTCAGGGTTTTATTTGAGCAACAGCAAGATAACATCTTACTAATCTTACTGTTTTATAGCCCAATGCCTGCAGGCGTGCCGAGGGACACGTACGCAACCCATATGGAGCCTCTCATTGTATTTTATTATTCACACACGTTCCCATGTATCACTATACAATACATTATGGCGCAGAAACAGCTTTTTTTGTCAGATGCAGGCGAGCCTCTTATGATTCATTATAACAGGCTAAACGAAAAGAAAAGACAAAAAAATCATAGCCATGCCTAGCCTACCTGTCATTCCTCCTGTGGCTGTGAGCAGTTCACTAAAAGGGTGTTGGTTGGTTAAACAGTTAGGAAACGCAAAGACATCAGTTGTCTATTTGGGGATTATGCGGTAAATGTCTCGTTGTAATATTGACAAGACAAAAAAAACCCAACACAATTCATGTTTCACACCTTTGCTTACTCCGTCATCATCAACCCTAAAATTCCCATATTTTTATAAGGACTTAGCTGCAGTGTGTCCTCAATAGTGAGTTAATTTATACTCACTACACCTTAGGCCTATTTGAGGGCGTTTTTCTTCACCTCCTATCACTACAATATTCCTATAATTTTTCCCCAGGGACTTGCATTTTGCTGTGATATCGGTGTAGTCTACTTCGAAAATGTATTAGATGATTAGCTTTTTCATAAGGGTGTTTTAGGCTGATGGGGTAAATATCTCATGTTATAGATAGGCTAATACTGAAAAACAACAAAAAATGAAAAATAAATAAATAAAAAAAAGCCCGTTTCACACCTTTCCCGAGGTGCATCATCGTACATGCTTTGATTATTAATGTGATAGAATTAATTTGTGGTTTGAATGAAGATGATGCAGTTACATAAAAGAGAGCACTGCCTCTTAATGAATCAGTTAATTATGCATTAATTAAGCACTATCACGGTGAATTAACAGGCCTGTGTTACCTGGCAGGGTAGAGTCTGCGGACAGGCGCTCCGGCGGTGACATGTTCCCTGTGGAGCAGAAATCCCGCCGTGACAGATCCGGCTCCCACTAAAGACAGGATCCCAACATTTCGTTTGGACGACAGGATTCTCGAGAAGCTGCTTGCCATTTTTCTTTTTGTCTAATTTTTCTCTTATTTCCGCAGTCGGAGAGGGATGGATAGGTGGATGGGCGCCTCGGTGATGTGCCGCCTGTAATGGAATGAAAACGGAGCGAATGGTTAAGTAGAGGGGACACAGGCTGCGTCAAGCCAGCCAGAGTTAGCCAGGAGAATACCGGAAATCAGAAGGTTGTATCTTCAAAATAAAAGCACAAACCGTTGTCAGTAGACTTCAGGAGTCTGACGACCAACTGGTGCTGGAATTAAATTCCCCATTCAAACCCGCAACAGACATTTATTTCCACACTGATCATAGCTAATAGCAGTAATTTTGTCTTCCATCAATTTTTGGTTGAATCACAATGTAGGCCTAAGTTATCTTTCGATACAAATTTAAACTCTGTTTTTCTGTTTTATTTTATTGATTGCCAATAATGTCTAACAAACTACAAATTTGGTTGTATGTTAGGGCATCATCACAGCACACAACATGAATCTCTAGCGCAGTGAGCAAGCACAGTACCAGTAGGCCAACTCCCCTTCATTTTTTGGGGAATGGGCACACAATGTCCACTCCCTTTTGTGGGACTTGTCCATCCCACAGACAGCTGAATGACTGGTCAACTGGTATGCCTCTTGATCAGTGAACTAAAAGCAGAATAAACAGATACCAAGAAACCCTGTTGAGCCGACCCCAACTCTCAAGCTTGTGGGAATTTTCACAGTAATACAACTTTACTTCTGGACTATTTGTTAATTAGATATTGCTCAATAAAGAACAGACATGATATATAGAAAATCAATTTCTCAAGTGCTGTACACCATGATGAAGTTTGATGGTGACCAGAAACAACGCAGTAAAGTGTTTCACCTTTGACAAATTGCCATGGTGAAAAGAATGAGCAAATATTTGTGTGTGCAGATCAACAAAACCACACTAATACACATTAGATTTACAATGGATTCCGTTAAATACATTATTTTCACGGTGGCACTGCATAATCCAAAAAGGATACGCCACATTCATCAATAAGGTTTATTTTGAAAGTTATTTTACAGGAAGTGGTATTGTTTTATTCTAGCTGGCTTGACACTGGTAGAGAGGACTATGGCTGCGTGGTGTGAATACTGAAGGGCGCAAGTGATCAGGGCTACAGCACTTTCACATAGTGGAAAATCCTCCAGCCATTTGCGTACCTGACTTCCTGTTTGGGTAGGCGGAGCCCCGCTGTCAGTCAGGTCCACCTGCGGCAAACTGCAGACTGGAGGCATCATTCCAGCCGTAGCCCATGGATTACTCCATAGCAACAACAACGCTTTAAACAGAATTATCCTTTGTGTTCTGTGCCAATAATAATATTTATAACAATAATAAAAGGTTTCCTCATTCATTCATGACCAGACACTTTTAATCATCTCTGACTGTACTGAATTGGAGGCAGTGTAATGTGTTAGTAGTGGTAAAAAAGTGGTTGAACTTTGACCTCCAGTCAGCGATCATTGTGAGGCAAACAACCAACATAAACAAAAACTATCTTCATAGAACCTACATCAGTCTGATACGACTTACTATACTGTGAATTTATGGCAAATAGGCCTATTTATGTCAGTTTAAAACAACTGGGTAACACTATTCTGCAAATCTGGTAGTAATCTGATCTCACTTCTGTATTTGTAAAATGTAGAGCACCCAACTTTTTTTCTGATATGAATCTTTATAATATAAAGTCATCATATGCATTAGGCTACAGTAAGCATCATCTCAAAACAGAAAAATGAAAAACGTTTCATGTGACCTTTCATGTGATGTTATTGGTATTTATATATTATATTATTTATATATTATTATTAATACATAATAGGTGACTGTGCATTTTCCGTTGTGGCCCCTAAACTCTGGAACAAGCTCCCCATTTCAGTATGAAATGCTACCTCAGTAGAAAGTTTCCAACAGCATCTAAAAACTAAATCTTTTTGCTGTGGCCTTTTATTGAATCATGTGGACTGTTGAGTGTACTTTTGTATATGTGCATGTATACATATAGACATTGGTGTATATTTTACTCTTTTTATTTAGTTTTTATTCTTTCTCTCTCCTGTACAGCACTTTGTAACTACGGTTTTGTGCTATATAAATAAAGATTTACTTACTATATGTGTCTTACAAAATGAATAGCAAATCAGTTAATCTACATAGATTATTTTTGATTTCACAATAGGGGTTACAATAGAATTAATAAAGACATCTGGTCTTTGTCGCTGTTCAGGCCCACGCACAGAGGTTAACCTACTCAAAGTCACCATTTCATATTGTGGCCTTCAATCTCTAGTGTTGAAACACTGGCAACACGGTTTCATATAAAGGCCTTGAGCTCCTTATGGGGGATAATTCAGTAATCTGTGAATCAAAGAGGAAATTGTAGGCATGCAGTACTCAGATCAAAGTTCACATAGCCTTGCAGCAGGAACTGGAATTACTCTGCAACAAACACATATAAACCACAAAAAGGTATGAGCCCATTTGTGGCACCAAAAAAGTGCTATTGTAATAAATTGCAAGGGAAAAAAAGTGAAACGTACATCACCAGGGTCTTTCTGGAAAAGCTGAGTGATAAGTCATATTTGTTATTATGCATATTGTTGATGTGGGAACAATGCTTGAAGTCGTACCTGTTGCAGGACCCTCCTGCTGCAGATCACTTGCCCTCTGTGGTTTTGCCCAGGCTGGCAGACCTAGAGGCGTGTCGCCTTATCTTTCTTGGCAGCAAAGACTGCAGGTGCCCGTCACCAAGCCTATACCTCATGACTAATACTCAACACTGATTTCAAAGGCACACACACCCAGGACAACCAGCAATTCCAAGGAAAAAGAAATAATCAAATTCATTAGTAGATCATAATCAAGTATAATAAAACTCTTGGGTTATTAGAAGCTATTTAAATGTGATTTCCTGTGCCCAACACTCATAAATGCACCTACCAAAATCACATGAGGGGCACTTAACTTTTACAGCACTGACCTTTGGACAGGTGGGTGATTAGAGGGTGGAACTATCAGGTTTCCTTTTATCAGGTGGCAGCGGATAAACTGGAAGTATATAAATGAAGTCATTCTCAAAGACAAGGAAAAAAACTCATTCCTTCAAAACAGTTTGCTTTACTGTATAGTGCTGCTTTGCCAAGACTTGAGAACAAAGGGAAAAATGAAGAAAATAAATATAGTGTGGGGTATCTGGAAAAAAAAAAGTCTGCAATAAGTTAATTAGGAAAATTGGTTTTATTTACAAAAGACTTTGACAACATATAACATATTTACATTAGAAGTCCATTATCAGGCCTTCCCTTTTACTTAAAAGCAATTTTGTGACAGAGGGAACATGTAAACAAACTAATAAATAAACATGAATAGTCTTTATCGCAACAAATTTAGACTGACTTGATTGCAAAGTGGCTGATTACAATTTTGAAGAACAAGTGAGTGATGGCATTAAACATGACCATTTTCCAAGTTTTTAGCTCCGAAAAGACCCAGGCAGGAAATGACTACATAATTTTTAAGATAAATTAATCAATGGGAAATAATGGTTTGAATTAATACTAATGGCAATTTTAAACACCTGAGCAGAACAGCTCATCTCTTCGGGAGTTTAAACCTTAGCGTTGAGCCTACCTATAATCATATAAAACTACTAAAATGTCCATTAAGCCACTGGGCAGAACAGAAAACTTTTTCGGGGGCCAAACGTGTTGGTGGAAGAGACTGAAAGGGACATTCATCTGAACAGCTTTGAAGCGGTGCTTGAAAGACATCTTTCAGGCCAGCCATCAAAAGAACACCTGACAAAGTGTGGCTCAGACAGGCTCATGACTTCACAGTGAAACACAAAATGGGGCAGTTTGTCGCAGTGCTTGCCGGAGGGCGTTGTGGTTCAGTCTAGCAGTCTCTTCCTGCTGTAGGTCTTCCCTGTGGTCGAGCGTCTGGAAGGCTGGCTGAAGGGAGAAAGCTCCAACTCAAACCCCATCCTCCTCTCAGATGCAGCCTCGTCTAGAACATTCAGAGATTTAGTGGAACGTTAGTTAACTTCCAGAATGGGAAATAGTCACCAGCTGGTAGATTTAGACTGTCTGGTGAAAGGTTTTCTTTATACATCAGCCACTTTGGCAGGTTGGCATGGTGGCTGGCAAGTTTTGGCATCCACCAGCAACTGTAGCCACTAGACAAAGAAGTTAGTTTCCAGCCCTGGTAGATAAAAACGTTAACCGATTGGCAGTATAAAAACATAGTTGCAAAAAGCAAGCACTGTGCATCTTACCTTTAAAGCGTGGAGTTCTCTTAGTAGCGGAGCCTGTTTTGCCCTTGAACAACAAGGGGGACTGAGTGAGGGCCAGAATCCCACTCGCTGTCACCGACTTCCTCATCTTAGAGCTGGGAGGAGTCGCTACTGTCAAAACATAAAGACAGACATGACTGAATTACTGTAACACAACCACACAGGATGAATTCAAAAATGAAAGGTTTCATTCTACAACACTAGGGTTGGGCTGGTGTAAAAAACATTAAAACCCGTTTGATATATGGCCAGATCATCTTATAATGACAAATGCCGGTTCAGTCAGTGTGCAGAAATCTGCAGCTCTGACACCGTATCACACTGGTGAAACCAGGTCAACCCTATACAAAACCATATCTGCTTCAGAAGAAAAATGTTTAAAAAATTACAGATCTCTCATTTTGGAATGAAACTGTAAATATTCTTTGTTCTATCACAGCTTACTTGACTTGACATCTCCATTTCCAGCAGTCCAGATCATGTCATCGTCACCTTTCTGAGGATCAGCCCCGTCAGCCTGCTGAGCCAGCTTCTCCATCCAGTCCAAGTCTCCCAGCGGGGAGAGGGGCGATGCGTCTGCTCCTATACAAGGTGACCGCTTGGAGGTCAGAGCCAGTGGTGCAGTTTTGTTGGTTGAGGGGTCGTCAGTGTCCTCAATGTCCTGCAACCTGCTAACTCCAAGCTCGGCTTCCTCCAGTAGCTCCTCCAGCAGAGGCTCCCCCTTCAGGCCACGATCCTTGCCTCCCACCACCCCAATCTGGGCTCTCTTCTTCCGAGGCCAGCTGTTGAGGTTGTCTGGGGCTGCCTTGCCTACACTCTGAGGTGAAGGGGTCAAGGGGATGATCTCTGCCGTTCCCATTGGGGACATGGTTCCCACAGGATGGCGCGTAGGGGTGTAGGATTGGCAGATGTAAGTTTGGACGCCTTTGCCAGGTGTGCTCTTGGCTGGGGTGACATGAGTGCAGACAGATGGTGAGACACAACCAGGATCTCTGTGTTTAGAGCACAAAGCCAAGGGGCTTTCCAGCTGTGAGAATTTCACACCCACTGAAGGGCTCTGACCTCCAGATCGAGGACCATCAGTGGCCAAATCACCAGCATTAAAAGAGTCTGTGCGTCTGAATTTGAGTTTCGGAAGTCCCGATGTTTGCATCTCCAATTCTACTTGGTAAGTCAGAGGGTTTGGAGTACCCAAGCCTCTTCGTCGACTAGGTGTTGCAGAACTTCTGGGGGTTGAAAATCGAGGGGGATCAGTAGAGTACCCCAAACGAGCGGCAGCCTCCCTTTGTTGGCGGTCAGGAGTCTTCCGAAAGCCATAGCTTCGGCCAGGTGTGACTTGGGGTGGCAGAGGCGGTTTGGGAGAGGCTTCATTAAACTGAAAGTCTTCGCTGGACTTTGAAGGCTTCCTGGAAAAGCTGATGTTCATCTTGAGACCTCCACTAAGTTGGGTCTTGACAACAGCAGCGTCAACAATGTCCATGCTGTCATCCTCTGTGGTGGCAGAGCTAAAATGTGAAGAGTCAAATTGCTGTGAATCTGTCTGGGAACTTGACTCAGTTTCAGAGGTTTGGGAAGGTTCAGCCTGTGGCTTTTTCTCTTGCACTTCTGACTGCATGTTCTTCTTTTCCACAGGGTCACAGGTCTCAGTACAGCTAGATTCTGTGTTTGGTTTAGAAGGCAGACTCTCATTAGACTGGGACCTTAAGTTATGTCTGATTCTACTTGTAGCACCTTGGCCAGACCTAGTTCTTCTCAGGGTTTTTCCTGGAAACTCTGGGGAAATATCTGATCTTTCTGAAATAGTGGGACCTCTTTCTGGCGTGAATACTGGCTTACATGGAGACATGACATTTGAGCTTTTAATTGGAGTTCTTCCAGAGCGAGTAATCATTTGGTGAATAGGACCAGGGCTGGTTGGAGTTCTAGTGTTGGGTCTCGGTGAGAAGTTGTGGTCTTGAGGTGGTGTGGATTGCGGAGGGGTTTCCTGGGGACTAACAACAGTGTCAGTTTTTACATCCTTTACAGGTGTGTTCATCTTGTTATGAAGCCTTTCAGAGGACCTCTGATTTTTCTCCTGTGTCGACATACCGACACAGGAGAAAACCTTTGATAGTACTTTAGGAGAAAAGCTATGTCCTCTCTGAGATATCTTTTCCGGGGTCTTGAAAATGTTGGTTTTCATGGTGGGACTTTTGAAAGGACTGCTAAGCTTGGTGGGTGTTCTCACTAATCTCTGAGAGCTTTTGGTTGCATTGCGAGGCGACTCTGGCACCTTGAAAGTTGCATTGTTCTCTGCCAGTCTACATTTTCGTGGCGACGGCGACCATGTGACACTCTTCCGGGGAGTCCTGGAACTTGGGCTCCTGAGTAGGTGTAATCCAGAAGGGGACTTGCAATCCAGTGAGGCCTTGACCGGGGTCCTGAGAATACCCTTCAGCGGGCTCTTCACAGGGCTTTCCTTAGTAGGCGTCTGTACTATAAGGGTCCTTCTGGCCGGAGATCTGAAGGGGCTGCCCCTGAGTGCCATGCCAGACTCACGAGAGCTGCCTGCCACAGGGCTTTCAGAGACAGAGAGCACCCGCCTACTGGATGCCGGTGGGGTCTTGGGTGTTCTTGGGGTCCGAGGGGTCCTGGGTGTCCTGGGTGTCCTGTTCCCAGTAGTGGCCCTCCCATATTTACCAGGTGACCCCGTTTTATTTGGACTCTAAAAAGAAAACAGAGAAAAAGGTTGGTAAAATAATCAAGCTGTTGTTAAATTGACCAACCGAATTTGACAAATGAATGCACAATTTTAGACTTTACTGTCATCTCCAATGAGTACCTTTATTGCAAGCAATTTTTAAAATAGTTATTGGAGTATAAAACAAGGATGCAATCTGGTATCATCTCTCAACTCACTTAAAGAAATAGTTAAGAAATTTAAGAGGTCAGATTCATCATGAAGTGAGAGTTCCTTCAGTACACATAAAAAGTACTTGTTCACAGCATATTTAGAGCAAAATTTGGTAATATTTGTTAGCAAAGTAGTGCTACAAAAAATTTATCTGAAAACATTTCCAAGTCATTTGTAGGAAAATCATGTGAAAATATTTGGAAGATCCTTAAGTCATGTGCAATTCTGCATTTGTTTGTTTTATGGAAATGTTAGCCTCTTAACCTGCAATAGCATTGTTAACAAAGGCTAAGAACTTCTGCTATCAGAATCTCAACTACCAAAACAAATCGCTGTATTAAACAAGAAACTGCTTGTGAAACAAGGTGATCACAGGAGTCAAGGGTAGAGTTTGTTTAAAGAAAAGAACAAAAGCACTCTTTATCTGCAAAAGTTAAAAGCATTTAGGTGCTAGTGCTATGGCTACTAATGTATCCCCATTAATGAATCAACAAATTCTTTGGAGAATTTACCTCAAAGACATCAGACTCTGTGGACAGCCGTCTCCTGCTGGCCCTGGTTGCATAAGACTCAAAGGAGGTGGAAGGACGACTGGGGGACTGAGCAGCTCCAAAGAGAAGACGCATAGGAGACCGGACTGTTTTTAGATTGACCCCGCTGACTTTGCTGTCACTGAGAGGAAGCTGGGATGCAGAGAGGGCCTTGTCCAAGTTGCGGGAGCGAGGTTGTGAGCTTGGGTAGAAGGTAGTTGAATGTCTTCTAGCAAACTTCTTTATCCTTGGGCTCCTTCTTAGGTCTGTTACAAAAGCAATGCACAATAAAACACAATGCATCACCTGCATACATTTCAATGCATTTATAAAGGTTATTAATGAAGATGAGTGGCACTAGCATGCTGTCAAAATGTTAAAAAAAAAATCACCACCGCTTTGTGAAAGAAAAACAGGTTGTGCTGTTGTGCTTGATTATTTTTCAAAAAGTGATAGTTAATAAGTTGCTAATAAAACACCTAAGATGTCTCCAGTGGTGTCTAATGTGTCCAGTTCTTGTCTACATTTCACAAGGCGACACATCTACTTTTGTTGCATGTAATCAAATACAAGGCTAATCTATAGTATTTAAGCAATTGTTACATTTGTGTAGATATATTTTGTGCAGGGAAAAGGTCATAAAAATTGTGACATCAGCCAAATACCATCTGCAGGTTTCACTGGGGATTCCTCCACAATGCTGTCCTCAGTTGGGGCAGATCTCCTGAAAAAGAAATGTCAAAACATTGGAGTAAACATTTCTTATTTAAAGTTGTCAGCTACTGCTGATGATTTTTGGGTCAAACATATCTTATCTTGAACTGAGGAAGTGAAAAATGTAGCCTTTTACAATATTCTCCCTGTATAAATCTCAATTTGGCAAATTATTAAGTGAAACATACCTTCCCATTCTCTGCCTATACAGGAGGCGACTGGACACTTGCTTGTGGAGGGGCGTCTCACACACTTTATTTGTTAAGAGTTTGTGTCTCTCTGAAAAGGAAGGATTTCCTTTTAGAGATGAATTGTTTAAAACAACCACAACAATCTAGCAGTACACAGAATATCTAGTTGGCTGGTAAAATATCACAAGTGGCAGGTAAAGTTTTAGATTTGGCATCTCCTGTAGATAAAAGGTTAGCTTTCATCCCTTCATTTACCATTTCTCTAAATTAACCTATAATGCTGAATCTCTACCTTCTGACTCCTGACATCGCTTGCGTTTCAGTCTTTCCACGGCGGACACAGACTGGCTCCGTGGCAGCTTGGCTCTCTTTGAGGGGGAAACAAGCTCCTGGTTGAACAGGTTTCTCCTCACCTTGGTCACCTCTGGGGACATTAAGAACATGTATTTAGGACTCCGATATCCAAAAGATTATACCTACTGCAACTGCACCGATCTTGAGGTGTCAAAATCTTCAAAATGACGTATAATCAGAATTAGATTTAATTAGCATAATAGGGTTGTTACTGAGAAGATTAACTGAATATGATGTGATCATATTTAGAAAAGTATATCACATTTTTATTTCACACATAGTTTACTCATTTGCACAGTGAAAGTTGTTGCAAGAAAGGTATTGAAAAAGGTAAGGTATCATAATTGGTATTGCATTCCAAGTATTGGAACCGATATAGAAAAGTGTCCAACAATACCGAGCCCTTCCTGAATTACAATCATTGATCATTTCATTGTGGACATACAGAATAAATTAGATGTGAATCAGCATGTACCTTGTGTTGCTTGCTTCTGAGGTGGCGGCTCTGCAACTGGTTTCTCCAAAGCGACAGAGACCTTCGGTTTGGTCTGTTGAGAACATAATAACTCATCTAAGGCGCTGCTCAAATTAAGGCTGAGACCTGAGTGAGGTAGTATTTGCAAATACTTTTCATGGTTTGTGTTAGCCTTCTTAGGTCCCAGGTGGGTAGGGTTTCATCACATAGGACAATGCAGTAAGTGTTAGAGAATTTAGACAATCACAGAAGTTATTTGAAAGTCAATTACTTTTCTGTGGCTGACTCTACCTAGGTTAAAAACACATTATTTAGCAAATACTAGTTGATCCAGGTCTAGTTATAAAACAATATAAATGGATGAATATCAGCATTGATTAAATATCTGCTTATGTCAGCTTACAGCTCTTGTAGTCTTCTTAGGCATCTCTATTTGGCGTAGACTCTGTGATGATTCAGTCATACTGCGATGACGAGTCAGCATCCCACTCCTAAAACATAAACAAAAGAATAAACATTTAAGAAAACCCTGGGCATGTACCTTACAAAATAACTAATATAAAATTTTAGCACAATTGATATCAGGGCTTAATCATATTATGCCTCATCAAACTCCATAGTTGTTTAAAGACAAAGCATAAATTCAAGGACCAAAATTTGTCAGCATCTATGTTCAAATGTCACATTTTTTGCTGTATAGGTGGTGTCTAGGTCTATACAACTATACAAAAAGTCTAGTTTAGGCTAACTAGAAGTGTCAGTTGGGACCTAAAACTTTATCAGACTGGATTCTCAAACTGGATCAGATTGGATTTACAACACTTGAATGGTTGACAAAATGGATTATGCACAGATTTCTATATTTCCAAAACATGTGGAGTGTGTATCATTCTCTTAATTCTTCATTCTCTGAACTGTTTACATTCCAGACAGTTCCAGGTTTTCCATAACTGTAGGAACCCTGTAACGTGTCATTCTAGACAACCCAAAGCCCTCCTTACCTCCTTTTGCTGGCAGAGCGGTTTCGCAGGTCCTGCAGACGATCCCCGCTGTCTGAAGCCAGGCTGTGAGCGTTGGAGAGGGGAGGTGAGGAGGCCGAAAGAGAAACGCTGTCCTTGGCAACAGACTCGTCACTGAAGAAGTCAGCGGGCAGAACGGCCACCAGGGCCTCAGGGAGCTGGGTGCCCAGACTGTGGTAAACGTCTGCCAGCACCCTTGGGATGGCTATCAGGAACCTGCCACGACACAGAAAGGCTAGTGTTAGATCCTAAGAACTATAGGTGAGGAAGATAAATATTTGGCTATTTTCGCTTGTGTGGTGTCATTTCTTTTTAAAATAACCTTTTTGGGGTTAAATATTTAAAAACATCGGAAGCACTTAACAGTTTTGAACAGCACTCCACACAGATAAACCTTATAATTCCAAACTCAAAAATGGTCAATTGTGGAAGCAATTACGCAAATAATTGTGCATCCCAAGCAGATCTATTGTGTTCTAACATTTTACGGACAAGAAAATGATCATAAATATAAAAAGCAGGGAATACCCTCCCATTAGATCACATGCCTGCATGAAGTAAAACACACTCACCCTGGGAGGATCTCATCTTGCATGAATTTTGCAAGGAAAACTGGGTCTTTGGTTAGGGAGATAATCCTGAGCATGTCAGCCACCTGAGGAACAGGGGAAGTTTAAATTTAACTGTTTATGTATGCAGAACACTGTAGTTAACATGGTTGTGGCTTCAAACAGCTATTAGTAAGGCTGGATACAGAAAACAATACCTATCACTTCCAATGATGGATGAAAATGTTTCAAAATGTAAAGAAGGCCGATTAAATGTTTGATTCTATCAATGAGATCTAAAATGTTCTGTTAGTTTGTGGTGATTTTACTGGGGAATCCACTGAACACGGTCTGATTCTATTTAGAAAAACAAAACGTCATGTTTAAATGTGTCACACAAATAAGTTTCTCCACTGCATGATGAAATCGTACTTAAAATTGCTTAAAAAAACGAAAGGCATCACCAAAAAAGTATAGTTTTAGAATGGGTACCGGTATCAGTCAAAGAAAATTAACAATAGCAACCAGCCAAATACTGATAATTTGGCTACTGCCTCTTTGGTGGGAAACCAGACATTATTTCAGATCCATTTCAGATTCCTATCTATTCCAAAAATTAGTGTGGCTTACAAAAGAGTGAAAGCGCCTAGTGAATTTTGGAATCTACCTGCTGTTGTGGTCAGTGTCAATACAAAAAAAAAATGTTATTGTTGATGCTTGTTAGTGAGTGAGTGTCCTACCTCCTCTACCATCTGATCAGCATCCAGCGAGTCAGACTGCTCCGAGGGGAGGAGTTTGCACATCTCCAACCTCAGTAAAGCCTGGAGCTGGCACCTAGGACAGAGGACAAAGTGTTACTGGCAGCTTCAGCACAGAATTACTTTTTTAACCTTGATTTATCCAGTTGACTGGCCACACATGCTGTTTATCAGCAATGCCCAGCTACAAACACTGTTAACAGTTAACAATGTTAACAGAGTTACTGCAATGTCGAGGAGCTGTAACCTAAGATTTTTACTCTCTTGTACTTGTATATTGAGACATAACAATAAAGGATCTTGAATCTTGAATCACACATTTCACACCTGGGATCTGGCCAGTACAACCACAGACTGGAGTTTAAGTGACCTGTCCATGAGCAGGGAATTATATGTTAATACTCATTCTCAAAACAAGATAACATACTGGGTTAGAAAGCACTCACTCTCTGACTTTGCTCTCAACATCAGGACCAGCACCATAGAGCTGCCTGATCGATTTGCTGGACTTGAGAAGATGCTGCTGGACAAAGACGGAGGTCTTCACCTGCAAAGTATAAGTAAGATATAAATTGTTACACTTGCAAATTAATTACAGTGAAATTGCAGGACTGAACCTTAGTGTACTTACATTCATGTATTAACTATGTTTTATTATTATCCTTATTTTTTTGTTTGTTAAACATATCTTGGTTGTTGTTTTTAGTTTTTACACCTATTTTTTCCTTTCTATTCTCTGTTATGGTCTTGTAGACTGTGTATGTTACTTGCTTGCTGATGACACCCTAACCCCCCCCCCCCCCCCAAAAGATTAATATTGAAGCTAAGTAAGATAACAGTAATCAATGTGCATACCTGACCAAGCCTGCAGGTGAAACACATTGTTTGTTCAGATATACTTCTTGTCGCCTTAAATAAACATTACTGATTTGAAAATAATGGATGTGTGGAAGAATACATTCACTGGTATGTGGACAGAAAACCGTTCCTGTTCCAACAGACGCCTGAGAAAAACACCACTTTTCACAGGGAATCTACTACCTAAGTGGGTCATAATTAAATGAATCTGTAAATCTATCTGCCTATTAGACAGCACAATTCTAGCTAAAATTACTATTCTGATTATTTTGTTAGATAAAATTATTCATCTCAATGACCTGTGATACAAAATTATTTTACTCCACTTTTTGCATCTTATCTCAACATCTTTGTTCAACTACAGTGGGCATTCTGATTGAAATTAAATGTTGTTAAACTACTGCAATATCCCAAAATGCTTAGATAATTAATAGTAACTAAAATCACAATATACAAGCAGCACAACAATCTATCAATCCATCCAGCATCAGTTTGCTGTAAGGAAAGATGTGGATCAGGTCAAGTCAATCTTGAAATACATAAAAAGACTAAAACATGTCTCACCCCCAGGTCTGACTTGGCCATGAGGAAGCTTTTCACAGCAGACAGAAGTTGCTGGACTCCGGTGCGGAGAGACGAGTCTCTCTCTGCCAAAGTCTTCTCATAACTGGAGGTGAGGTGGGTCAGCAGCTCTGCCTCACTCCTGAAGTCTGGTTGAGGGGAGAAGACATGAAACTTGTTTTGTTAAATTAGACTTAGACAGAGAATTTAATATAGGACAATTGAACATAGGGTGGCTTGTGCTATTGACTGTATCATATCTTGATTCTGGTCTAATTTCTCTGAAACGATTTTACTTTTTGTTATGTCTTGATTGACTAACCCAGGCCATATTATAGCTGAAGATTACTCTTCACAACAAAAAATATGACAACATATTAAACAGCAGTGTGTTTGCAGCTATATTAAATGGTTACTCATGTGTATTATGACTAAATAACTTTTTCATATTTATCCAGAGTTTTGTGTGCAATTCCCAAACTTTTCAGGACCTGGAAATTATCAAATTCACTTTTCATACTTATCAAGACCTGTACTGTACTCCAGGTTTCCCCTGGAATGTTCTGTATAGGGATTTTCTCCAATCGATTACTCTCTTCATCAATCAACATCAAATAGCAATCAAAATCACATCTAGGTTGCCCATATTTTGACTAGGTGATATTTTGCACATCATGTATGTGCTGTATATTCCCATATTTGTGTTCCTTGTGTCCATGTCCCTCTCATTGTTTTTTTATATATATACACAGTATATATATGTATATATATAGTGTGAATATATGTATAACACATCAAGTAACATGTTCTAGTGTTGAAATTGTCGGTTGCATATTTTTTCTTTGCTGAATCCTATTTTTTTATTATTAAACCTTTATTTAGACAGGTAATCTCATTGAGACACGGGGTCTCATTCACAAGAGAGAGAGATTTCCATGCTGCAAAAACCCAATTTCCCCACAGGGATCGTTAAGGTTTCATCTTATCTTATACCAGTGTGATACCATCAGTCGTGGTATTGTGAAGTGTTGAGAGACGCTCACTGATAGTGTTCGCTGCTCCAGATTTGCTCTTGTCATCCGAGCGTCTCTTCCCCTGCCTGTCCGGCCCCCTGCCCTCGGCGCCCGGTGGCTCGGCCTCAGCCTGGTTCTTCTGGGCCTTCACATTGAGCCGGGCCACGTTCAGCATCTGCAGGGAGCGGCTCATGGTCTTCATCTTCTGCTTCACCGGCGTGCGCTGGGCGCCACCTGCAGGTCAGAGAAGAGAAATGATACCGAGGAAGACAGGCACTGCTTTATTAAAGATGTGACAAGATGACATCACAGGAAATATTGTGGGAGATAACCAAACTGTTTAAAATAAACAAAGTGCATTTAAAAATCAGGGTTCCTACATGTTTTCCATCCCACAACTCAAGATCTTAATTTTTGACTGGATTTTAACATCATGATGTATGCTGATGGTGGCTGAGCATTACCCCCATCTGGCCAAAAAGTATAAAATATTCTTCACAGCAATATCCCAATCTATGAAATGTCAGCTGGTCTGCAGTCTGTGTATTCTAAATGTGTTTATGGACTGAATATCACTTTTTTCCATAAAAGATTATCTTTACTGATCCCCAATGGGATACTAGGTAATTGCCAAACTTTTTAAGACCTGGAAATGATCAAATAAATCTTACATATTAATTGACAGGCCTGCACAAAAACCCTGAAAAACAGATAAAACTTGAGATGTGGTCTTCTTACGTTTCTTGCCCTTCTTTTGGTCAAGGCCCTGGGAGGTCTGGTAGAGTTCAGCCAGACCGTTGACCAGCTCCTGCTGTAGACCAGACAGCTCCTCCTCCTCTCTCTGCTCTGGCACTGCATGCAGCAACCTGGGCAACAGCACAACAAAGTCAAATATTTGGACTAAAATTGTCAATTTTTGCCAAGATTGAGTTTGTTTTAGGTCTTGTTTTTCTCATACATAACTAATAGCCTCCCTCCAATATTGTCCGACACTAAATATTTCAAAATGTTTTCAAATGATTTCAAATATTCAAAGCTAACATCGATAAAGTCTGTCACTCACACACACACACACACACACACACACACACACAACATAGATTTCAGCTAACTGACATAATAGCAGCATGTATCTTGCCAGTCTGGAGAGAGCAAACTTTGCTTCAGGCCACTTCTATCTCGTCATGTCTGGATGCATTTCTTATTTAAGGTGCCTATCATTTTTCTTTACTATGTCAGAGCAGGGATCCATTGCATCAAAATAAATAAAATGACTGGGCATTCACTGTCCAACCGGGTAACTAGTCTTTTGAATGCCCTGCCTGAAGACTTTAAACAGGTACATAAAAATCAGTCATCTTTTAAATCACTTCTCAAAATATATTTCTGCAGACAGACTTTAACAGCAATTGCTTTTACTAATTTTATTCTGTGACCCATCCATTTTATTCCTCTTTAACCTTGTGTTCATCTCATTGGTTTTTATTTGTTTTTTTGCCTGTAAAGCACTTGGTAACTCTGGGTTGAGTGCTATACAATAATTATCAATAGGAGAATTTTTAAGTCAGAATCCCCATACCTCATTGACTCCATTAAATGGGAACTGACTCCTGACTGGTCAGACTGAGGGAACCAGCTCTCTGTCAGGCTCGTCATCAGCGGGCTCGACCAATGGCTGAGCTCCTGCTGGGCCCACTCAGGAACCTGGGGCTCCTGTGACTGGGCTGAGAAATAACAAACAAACAGGAATAAATAGCAAACAATCTGATATCCCAAGTATTCAAATGAAAACAGTTTTCGCTATGACATGACAGCGCTACCACCACCTATCAGATTTAGTGCTTTAACTTCCTTTAACATTTGAGATTTCAATAAGGATTATAGGAACAGTAACATAAAAGAAGCAAAAAGAAGGGTGCAGGTAAACAGTAACTTCCCGTTAGAAATTAAAAAATAAGTACTTTTAAAGTTACAAGTCAGACCATTTGTTTAAAAAAGAACATTAGGTTTTGATGATGAATTCCAGCTACAAACATTTTCCCAAAATGGACAAGTAGCATTTCTGAACCCTAAATATGACTATTCTATCCTCACCATCTCCACTGTCACCCTCCTCCTCCATGATGCCATAGACGACTCCCAGGACACTGCTGACTACATCCGGCAGGTCGGCGGAGGTGTCGGCTGTGGCGGGGGCGACGGTGTCGGTGGTCAGGAGCTGGTTGTGCTGGGTGATCCCAGGCTGGAGGACGGTGAGCAGAGCCGTGAAGGGCGACAGCGGGGAGAGGACAGCCGAGCAGACCAGGCTGCTGTCATTCACTTCTGCAAACTGGGGGGACAGGCGAAAGACGGGGAAAGGGAGGTTCTTTAAATGCACAGAACAAAAACACAAAAAAAAAAGGAACCTCAGACTCCTAGCCCCTGTCAAATCAGCCAAGTGTTCAAAGGAAAAATCCATCCTTGGGACACACTTACCAATCATTATCAATTTGTGATGTTCAACGCAGTTATTTTGTTATGAAGTGTTGTAATTTACTTATATGGTGTACCCACTTTTGCTCAACCCTCCTCGTCTACTTCTACTTCAGCGATTTCCTACATTTCCCAGAATTACTTTTGCTAACCCCAAGAGAATGGGGCGATGAGCGATGTGTTTGAGCGATGTGTTTTTCCAGTCGAGAAAAAGTGAGAGTGGAGAGAGAACATGTCGTGTCATGTCATTTTTTGGTACTGTACTCTGTAATAGAGCTGTAACTGGGACGGATGTGGAACTAAAACAAAAACTGGCCCCAAGCACCATTGTTGCATAAAGAAACAACTGTCTTGGCTGAATGTCTCACCATGTGCAGAGCCTGAGCCGAGAGCTCCATTATGAGATGCTGGAAGGAAGCCTGTCCCTGGTCTCCACTATTGGAGCACTGCAGCACCCATGACTCTGTGGAGGCCTCTGTTAGCGATGAGGCGTCCCAGCCCTGCAGCACTCCCTTCAGACGCACTTCCACCGGTTCTGGCAGAAGCCTTTGTCTGCGGGACACCGGCTCTACCAAGACACTGCAGCTCTGTGAGGCGTCGCCTGGTTGGGTGAAGAATAACACAGCACACATGAATGATGACGCTTCATTTCCTGCATTAGGTTTATTTAATCTCCCTTATTTGTTATACTGGTTTCCACCTTGTTGAGTTTTGTTGTCATTTAGATTGTTATCCAATTCAACTGTGTCCTAGTTTGTCACCTTGATTTTTTTTTTTTTTTTTGAGGTGAGATGTTTAAGTCCCTTGTTGTTGTTTTTCTTATCAGTTGCATAATCGGTAGATTTGAGTATTCAGTGTGTAATCTTGGCACGTATAAATATTAGCAAATAAAGAAACTCCATTCCACAATGAGGATGTACAGTATGATGTATCATAACAATTTAGCTTCATTTTATGAACATTATGAATCAAGCAATCAGTTTCAGGCAACAAAACCATTTCAGACATGTTTGATGCACGTATCTCATTTATCCTAACAGCTAATGACTTTTTGTGCAATAACAAAGGATTTCGTTGTTTGACAGTTCACTTCCATGTAACTAACCTTGCCCCCAACGGAGAACCCCTCCTATGACGGGAAAAGCCAGGCGGTAGAGTTGTTCAGAAGACAGCAGGTATCCAATGCTGGACTCAAAGGAAAAGGCCTCTCTCCCAGGGCCGGAGTCTAGCTCTGACTTCTGAGCACAGCAGAGGTTCAGCAGAGTGTCCACAGGAACCACTCTGCCACCCATCTGCCCCAGGACCGCCGACAGCCTCTGAGAGCCGAGGTGGTCCTCACATCTCATCACCTGAAATAAGACAAAAGATCAAACTTATTAAAGTAAGTGTACAGAGTGGAAGATTAACACCAGCACCAGCCAAATGCTAGTAACTTTTAGGCGCTGCTGCCTTTTCTACCAGCCAGCCACTCTGGCAAGTAACCAACCATTGTTTGGAAGTGCTGGGTGAATTTTAGAAACTATCCACTGTGGTCGTTGGATGAAAAAGTTAGTTTGATGCTTTGATAGTGTGTCAGACTGTGAAAACATCTGCAGTCTTTTTCTGGTTGCTACTCTTGACACCAGGGCAGGACACTAACTTTTTGGATCCCTGGTTACAGTGGCTAGCGGATTTCAAAAATTCACTGGACACTAACTTACCAGCCACAGCCAAAATGTACCAGTGTTTGGCTTGTGATGATTCCCCACTGACTGATACAGTACTTAATAATGCTGTACTCACCTGGAGATGTGAACTACTGTCAATCCAGTGCAGCACAACCTGTCGCTGGACCAACATTTCGTGGAGCCCTCTGGATATAATGTGGTCTGACACGTCCTTGTGTGTGTCATGGTTTTGAAGGGAAAGGTAATTTACAAGTTGTGTCCTGGAATGTGGACACTCCGAGACAACAAACAACACATTTTCCCCATCGCCTGAAATATCATCCTCCTGTGAAATACTAGCCTTGCCAGCTCGGCTCGACTTCCTAGGTCTCAATGACAGTTTAGTGGGCGATGTGATGTCTGGTCTGTCCCACTGGAAATCCAAAAGAGCTTCTTTGAGTGCGTTTTGAACTGAGGCAGATGGATTGGGCTGCTGCTTCTGCTGGGAAGGGCACGTTTTATCCTTTACATCCAATTTGGCTTCAAATTCCATCTCAAAGTCCTCAAAAGTTTTGTCCCGAAGTTCTTTGAAGTCTGAGCCCCTGGATATGCGGTTAGCATTGCGGCCAGTCTTGGACTGGAAGAATTTATAACCCCAGCGCACCTTCCCAAATCCATACTTGTAGCCGAAATGCAGCAGAATTCGTAGTATTCCTCGTTTTACACGGTGATTTCTGACATCCACACGATCGCTTAAATCGTGATCTCCATAATCCACATCGACGGCAAAAACCAAGTTGTGCAAAGCCATACCGTCACTTGGAAAGTGGCACTAGATCCATTATTATCAATGAGTAGGGCATAAAAACAGGACAGCTTTCAGCTCAGTGTATTCAATTCCGCTTACATTAGCTAAACAAATGGTAAACTTGCTAACCCACTATAACGTGCGACAGGCTGTTCATTGGGCAAGTCTTGCCGTAGGGACGCCATTTACAGTAACCTTAGCTAACTTAACGTTACTTAGCTATCGTAGCTAACTAGGCTAAAGTTAACTTAGCTGCAAGTTAACGCTAACATGACTGTTTAGCGGTTGCCAATCCATTGTTTGAAAGGAGTAGGTACCTGCGCAAAGACACGAGCTTATTTCGGTAGGAATAATATTTCCCTTATGCTTAACGTTACAATATTATCGAACACCTAAACTCAGACTATTCGCCATTTTCTTGTGTCTTCTTTCCTTAACTGTTCGCGCTCCTTGTACGAGGATCCACCCCTTTACTGGGATTGGTGGCATCCTGCCAGGCGAACAAGCACATTGGTCCAAAATAAGGCGTATACTAGCAGGTGATTCGCCATAACTTCCCTTCTAACTTCTGATTGGGCACATGTGCCATCAATCATCTCTGAAGTACAACAACATGTATAATAGGTTAGGGACTTTTGATTGGCAGGCACCAGCTGCATTTAACTTTTTAAAGCTACACACAGTGAGTACATACTAGCGTATGAATGCAAGTCTAAAAATGTAACGGTAAGACGCAAGTTTGTTTTATGAATATGGCAAAATAAATCCCGCTGGTCTGTGAGTTGGTCTGGTCTGCATTGCTTTAAAAGTTGATGTGTGTTTTTTGTCAAAGGTACACTGTACTACTACTGTAAAACTGCTGCATCCAGAACCACCAGCCAGGGGCGCTTTAACCTAAAACTCTTGGCCACTGCTCCTTCTCCCTCACTACTACTTGCAGGTGATATCCTGAATTAATTAACAAGTAAGTGATATAATAAAAAAAAAATAACATAAAGATAAAATGACCACGACAAAGATCAATAAAGCAGAGAGAACAATGAGTTAACACAGTAAAAAAAAAGAAAAAAAAGAATAAAAGCCAAAGGTTATATGAAAGATTATTTACAAGATGTAAATCGTAACATTTAGCCTGCTCTAGGCCTATATCTTACTTAAAATATGTGTTATCAGCCATTTTGGACATAGCATATAATTCTTATAGTCTCCTAAACAGGATTGAGCTTATATTTTCTCACATTAAAATACAAGCTTTTTTAAAAAATTCAAATTTTTTTGGAATATGTTGATACAGAAGATGATCGGTTTATGTTTTCAAGCTTCCTGAATGAGATTTTTTTGAATGCATACACTTTTAGCATGGGTGGGGATTGAACCCTAAACCCTAGCAGTGTTAGTGCTATAGGCCGCTCCAGCCATTGAGCTACAGATTCACCAGAGAATCAGTTGAAAATAACTATGAAATATCTCAGTACTGGAAAAAAAAAAGATGCCATGCAGCAGATTGAGGTACTGGCTCACATCAAGGTAAGCATGATGTAAGATGCACAGGTCAGAAGGTAAGGTTGTTGTGACGTGGCATGGTGTTGGCCAACGTTTTGTCCTTTAATCCAACTATAACACTAATAGAAATAGAATGTTTGGTGGCTCCTTGTATATTTGGATTGGCTATAGGCTTATCAGCTTATGTAATATGCGTCATACTTTCAAATAAAAATAGGCAAAGGACACTCAGTCACTGGGTTTTTGATCCAGTTGGTCCACTGGAGACTGTTTGCTTGTTCTGGTATTCCAAGTAAAGCAGTGAGAGAGCGAGCTTGGCATCCCCCAAAATCAGCTGCCCTCTCTCTTATCCTGCCTCTCTCTGCCTAAAATGGAAAATTCTCTCGTTCAGAACATTTGTCCTTTGAACTGGAGGTCCATTTCTTCCCATGGGTTTTCTACTGTTCCATCAGTTTCTATGCAAAATAGGATTCACTGGGTTTGTGTGCACACCAGAAGGATGGAAATATTTTCTTCTCTTTAGTGGCATTTCCTTGTTGATCTAAGCAATCACTTAAAAGGATTTCAACTACAAATTGGACTGTGCATGACATTTTTAGAAAACATGTTGACACGTTTCATATGTATTTCACATATTTTCTGAACAAGACTTGTCTCAGTTTGTGTGTTTCTGTATCCAAACATTTCACTAGTCCAAATGGCCTCCATTGCCAAGAGCTTTGACAGTATTAGTATACAGTGCATATAATAATCATCTTTGTAAGAATAAAATGTGTCCATAAAGGCCTTTTCGGAAATTGCTAGCACTTTACAAACAATAAGACAATATTACATGGAAAAAAACAATAAACAATAAAATGGCAAATATGAACATATTAAATTGTGAATTCTTTAATTAAATATATCTTTCATGTACATAATAACCGGTATGAATATGGAGCATTAAAAGTCTAAACATCATTGCACTTGTCATTGCTGAAACCTTGGAAACAGCTATGATCCAAATCCTCAATGAAACAAGTGATATCATCTTCAGGTGCATCGACCCAGTTTATGTGTTTTTCAGATAATTTGTCAGATTTATATTGAAGGAGGAAGTGTCCATCAGTCTCTGAAGAAGGACACTGGAAGGAAGGATGCTGGAAGTGTCCAGCATCCTTCTCTTTCTCCCCAGGGCCAGAGGGCAAACCAGGAAGAGAATGCTTTAAGGAAATAGAGCACTGGGAGAGGAGATATGTGGGTCACCTTCTGTTTTGCATCCATAATCACCTCTTTTCTACAGCAGTAGAGGGGGATGAAGAGCTTAGAACAGCTTTGAAATAGAGAGAGAGAGAGAGAGATGAAGAGAGAGAGAGAGAGAGAGAGAGAGAGAGAGATGAAAGAAGCCTGGTAAAAGTTCCAGGCTCTGCTTTTCAAGTCCCACCAGACGCTCCTGAAGTCATGAGACCAGGATGTAGGTCAGGGATTCAGATGTTTTAGGGAACATGCTGCTGCCAAGACTACACACACACACATGCACAAATGCACACACACGGATGCACGTGTATGCATGCACGCCCGCCCGCACACACACACACACACACACACACCTACACACACACACACACACATACAACACCCACAAATGGGCACACGTGCATGCTCCCAAAATGCTTATTTCCAGACTAATCTGACTAATCTTATTCTGGGGTCAAAGTTCACGTGGATCTCTTGGAATCAGAAATATTTAATAACAACAATTGCCTTGGGGAAAAAAAGCCACATTTGGACCACAGGATGGATTTTTCACTTAAGGATTTGGAGATAATGTATGTTTTCACTCATTCATATGTTTTTCATTTCATTAGTAAAGTGGCCCTTTTTGTGACTACTACTCTTTTTACACTATAGAATATACATATACAATAACTTGCCTCTCTTGTGAATGCAAGTTATCGAGGTCGTTTTGTTCACTGAGTTCATAACATAGTTAAGTAGACACCAACCAGGCGGGTAGCCGTCATACAGCAGTTTGAATCCATTACTATAAATGTCAATAGATTCATCAACATGTAATTAGGGCAGATGTGCGCCTGTGAGTTGTCAGACATACACACAATAACACCAAGAGACTACTTAGCATAATGCTTTCCCAGGCAGTGGGTGGAATTTTCGAGCAGATGCTTTGAATTTGGCAAAGACGACGCTTGTTCCATAGAAAATATTGTAATAGATGTGATTCACGCCGTCCTCCTGCGTAAGAGAGCGCTTCACCGGAAAGGCCTTGATGGTAGCCAAGATGTAAATGTAGTTTTGAAAACATTTTACTGATCTTACTCACCCTAAAAAATAGACTACATCCTTCTGACTCTGCAGACCAGTTCCGCGGCTGGCTTGTTTATTCACCAAATATCTTGAGACGTTTGCTTTACTTATGTAGTACTCAAAACTCAAAACAGAGCTACAGAGTGCATTTACGAACAATAAACATATAATGAATGAAATCAGTACACTAAGCTATAAAAATGACAGATATTTACTGAAGAAAATGTACCTAAAATTTGATTTCATAAAAGCCTAGCTGTGTTAAAGTTATCATATGCAACTTAAAAAATAAAAATAAAAATAACAACAAATAAATAATAGGATATATTATGTATATCCTGTGTCTGTCTGTGACCCCCTCAGTTTGCGTGAAATTGGCTTTTCAATGACATTTGGGACCTTTGTACACATAAACCAGTTGCAGAGCTGGGATGTGGCTATCAAGTGCAGGAAGGTCAGAACAACAACAGCAATGGTGGAAAGCAGTATGGAACGAAAGAACAGCGAAGCTAAACATGTAGCAGACAAGACTCGTTCAAAAACACAGCGAACATCGGCATTACTTTTTTTTGGCTGCGTTCACCGTCTGCTTCTTCAACACCTGTGGTGGCTTTCTGGATGTCTGTTACCTCAGTCAGGCTAGACGCTTTTCAAGGTAGACAGCTCATCAACATGAATGTGTTGGGGTGGGAATTTGACCAACTGAGAGGGAGGAGGGCCTCCAGATGAAAAGTTACATATTGTAACTTTAAAGCCGAGGCGCCTGGTTACCTTTGGTCTTGAGATTCAAAATGGCCAACAGGCTCCTGTCTGAGGATCTCAGATTGCACTCCAGCTCATCAAGGGTTAAGCCCTCAGCCATTCAGACATGTGAGAGGTGGGAACCAGACCTAGCTGAGCCTTATAAGCAATCAGTAAACTCTTGAAATCAACAGGCAACCAGTGTACAGGAGCTAAAATAGCGGTAATATGATCCTGGGGCGTGCGTTATATCTTTGTCAACAACCTGGCAGCAGATTTCTGCAAAATAGCATAAAA
Source organism: Centroberyx affinis (assembly GCF_046629955.1). NCBI lineage: Eukaryota > Metazoa > Chordata > Actinopteri > Beryciformes > Berycidae > Centroberyx > Centroberyx affinis. The sequence continues at coordinate 224,670 of NW_027282241.1, forward strand.
AGGCAATTATTTGTTAACTGGAAGCTGTAGCACATGTGGGACAAACTGTATGAACAGTATTTTTTGCCAGCTAACAAGCAGTATAAGCTCAAACCACAAAATTGGCAGGCAGGTGAAATGCAGCCAGTCAAAGTCCTGTCACCTCTGAGACTCAACAAACATGAAGGGAAGCTAAAGAAACTAGAGGCATTTGATTAATGTTGGCGAAGTGGAAAAGGTTTTTACCCATAGTGTAGGTGGGACACCAGGATGTTTGAGAGGCAACATCATTGCTTTAAGTGCACTATTGTAATGACAGTCTATTAGCTGGAGTCTGACTTGCCAGACAGGATGACACAGAGCCAGCAGCACACTGCCAGAGACAAATGCCCAGTCTCTTGCATTCTTCTAGGAAGTGCAAGTGAACTCATTTCTTCTTGTCTTCTACATGTGAACAACAGCTGAGGAGTTTATTTTCAAAACCCCACACTGTGTATCCATTTTGTTAAATAAAAAAATCATAATTCAGTATCTCTAAAACCTGAATCTCTAGAGGAAGCAGTCTGCGCAAATGTTAGCATTTTGTCAACTGTGGACTTAGGTTACCCACTATCATTTAAAAAGAACCATAAAATGTTTCTGATTTTGTGCTATCAATTTTTCTAAATTTAATTTTTTTTATTTAAACCTTTACAGGGAAATCCCATGAGAAAACAAATTATCTTTTAAAGAGGAGCGCTGTGCATAATCAATAAAACAAAAAAGACAACTTAAAATATTTCAACATGGACAGTAGGGATGGGATGATATATAGAAATGCAAACGATTGAAATCTAATTACATATGGCATGCATTGCAGATTAGGAAATGTAAACTAGAAGTCGACTGGTTAGACTAGTAAATGGGCTATAACTGTAAATAACACCTGTATTCTCCTTTTAAGTCTTTTAAAAAAGCTGAAAATTCCTGATTCCTAAGAGTAGGCATCCCTTTTTTCACATGGTGGATACATCACTGTTCACTTTACAGTCAAATAGGCCTCACCTCTCTCCAGGCCAGACGTGAGTCACATTGGTACACCCTGATTTACAAAGCACTCACTGGACACACCTACTACTACTTATAACCTCCGATCTAACTCTCTAATCTCTCTCACTGTCCCAAAAACCAGCAACTCCTTTGGTAGCAAAGCCTTCCACTCTGCTGCTGCATCAGCCTGGAATGGACTTAATAAATCGCTACTGCTGGGCCAGTTTGTTGACTTGGCTGCCTTTGGCAGACTATTGAAGTCTTTTTTAACACACGTCTGGAAATGTCAACTATCCTAACACCCCTGCCCCCCGTGTCCTAACCCTGCACTATGTCTTGTCTGGCCTGTATGTTAAGTCTGGCCTGTATGTTAAGTCCTTTTACTACTAATTGCTATGTCTGTGCCTGTCTTTACTAATGTTTTAACTCTGTTTATATTTGTTTATCTGTATTGCTGCTATTTTGTGTGTGCCTCTGTGTCTTTTTGGCAGGTCGTTATCGTAAAAGAGAATGTGTTCTCAATAACCTACCTGGTAAAATAAAGGAAATAAATAACTATAATGTCGGAATAGTCACCCAGTAGGTGGCTTAGAAGACATGAGTCATTTGACGCTGTAGATGTGAGTGTTTAGGTTATCCAGTAGGATTGTAATTTTGATTGCAGTGAGTGGTGAATGATGCCACCGGCCATGATGACCAGCTGCACACCTGGGATGAACACAGCTTTAGCTAAATGTCAGCCGGGTAAACCTTCTAACATCCTATGCACAGTACATTATTCTGAACATATGTGAATGTATTGCTATAAAGTATATTTAGTAGTGAATACATATTTCCAAAATATGTGACGACACATCTGAGGGGAAAAACTACTTGTGAAGTGATGAAGGTAATCAAAAATCTTGACCAAAATATAGAATTTCTGCCATGGTTGTTTAGTAAGGTTGTTAAAATTTCTCCATATCTGTATATAAATATTCCAAAAGGTTTCAAATAATATAAAATGTCCCAATCAGTTGATATAGTAGGATATTTGCTTCTTGAGTGACATTGTAAATACTTTATAGTATACACATGTATGACAGATATACTTCAAAGGACAGGTGTGCTGAGTTGCACTGAAGCATTCTGTGTGTGAAGTGTGATGAAGAAAATTGACATACGTACATTTACATCTTAGGCATTTAGATAATGCTCTTATCCAGAGCAACTTCAATGAATGCAACAGTAGAATCCTTTTGTTCAAACAAGGTAAGTGTAAGAGGTAAGAGTCCAAGAGTCAGAGCCAATGACAATATTACTGTGATACTCAAATGATCATATGAGATAGAACTGGTATGAAAAGCAATAAGGTGGAGGATTTTATTAACCGCAAGATACCTTAGGATTTTAGCCTGTTGTTGACCTAATCGTCAACATTTTAGTTTTCTATGAAGATTTCTTTCATTCAGTTAAATTATGAGAACTCTTCCACAGCAAATCTCCTCTAGACTGGACCCTGGCTCCTCTATCTAGGTCAGAGACACAGTGAGCTATTGATTTGCTGAGAAAAATAATATTGTCCTAGATTCTTCAGACACTGTATTAATCTATTCCTTGATGTGGGTCAGAGTGGGCTAAAGACTTAATAGATAGACTAGTCCATTCAGGCGTGTTTTAGCTCCTCCATTGTTGGAGTAAGTGTTGTGTCTACCTGTGTGTCTGTCTCTCTGATATCTGAATCCATCTGAAGCAGGCATCTTTAGGGAAGAGAACAGGCTGTTACTGAAGCAACAACAACACTGCTGATTACAAAACACTGCCTAGTTTTCAAATGAGTCACCTAAACAAGTTAACACAGATAAAGGAGGAAACTCGCGCTGCAGGAATACAATATTTGCCTGAATATTTGTATGTTTTATTTTTATGAGGACAGATACAATCACAAGGACATTTTTACAAGCAGCTGCCCATTGTGTTGAATCACAGTGTTTTTAACTTTAAGAGAAAGTAGGTTTTGGAGAAAGTATTGCTTTCCTTTTTAAACAGCAACAGTCTAAAGACTTAAGTCAACAGGCTAAAGACTTAATAGATATACTAGTCCATTCAGGCGTGTTTTAGCTCCTCCATTGTTGGAGTAAGTGTTGTGTCTACCTGTGTGTCTGTCTCTCTGATATCTGAATCCATCTGAAGCAGGCATCTTTAGGGAAGAGAACAGGCTGTTACTGAAGCGACAACAACACTGCTGATTACAAAACACTGCCTAGTTTGATGAGTCACCTAAACAAGTTAACACAGATAAAGGAGGAAACTCGCGCTGCAGGAATACAATATTTGCCTGAATATTTGTATGTTTTATTTTTATGAGGACAGATACAATCACAAGGACATTTTTACAAGCAACTGCCCATTGTGTTGAATCACAGTGTTTTTAACTTTAAGAGAAAGTAGGTTTTGGAGAAAGTATTGCTTTCGTTTTTAAACAGCAACAGTCTATTTGATTAATTTCAGTCTGGTTTTAGAGCTCTACACAGCACAGAGACACGGCTTTTTAAAGTAACTAACAACCCTCTTCTAACAGCGGATATAGGAGATTGCTCAATTTTAACCCTTTTAGACCTCAGCGCAGCTTTTGATAGTGTAGGTCACCCAATTTTAATTGAACGCCTCAGGCACTGGGTGGGTATCACCGGTCCCAGTGAGACTGGTTCATCTCCTACATCTCCAATAGGACATTCTCCGTAACCATAGGCAACTTGTCATCCTCATCAGCAAATATCACCTGGGGTACCGCAAGGCTCAATTCTTGGCCCAGTCCTCTTTTCGTCATACGTGCTACCACTCAGCCACATAATCTTTATGTTTTTATGTAAATACCTTTGTAAACTCTGTTTTTACATAAGTCTTATTTAAAGTTTATTATTATTAATTAATGCTTGCTAGTTTCCAATACCTGTTCTTGGAACAGACTGGTACACATACTGTATATATGAGGGTTAGGTGCCCTTGTTCAGGAGAACATAGGAAGATCAGGGTGCTGGTCATACTAGGAATTGAACCAGCAACCTTGTCACTTTGAGGCAGCTTGCCAAACCAAACTGCCAAGCTGCTAGTAGCAAGCTAGTGCTAATATAGCAGTTGCCTTCAGAAGCCAGGCATCTGTCGCGGAGTTAGCGTTACTCAGTGAAACTGATTTATGTATCTGGGTAGGAGGGGGGTGTCACCAATATGTCAGATTGAGTGGAAATGTATGGTTCATAGGTTCATTTCACTGATGCTCTCCATCATCACGTTTTATACACTCCCCTATCTCCACGGCAACAGTATAAAAACTAGGTTGCCGGAGAAAGAGGGAGGAAAGTGGAGGGATGAACCGGAGCAGGCAATCTGTCACCCCGGCACAAGATGACAAATATGTTTCTCTTTTTATCTGTCTGTCTGTCTGCCCCTCTCTCTCTCTCTCTCTCTCTCTCTCTCTCTCTCTTTCTCTCTCTCTCTCTCTCTCTCACTCTCTCCAAATCTTTCCTGACTCTCTCAGCAAAAGCTTAGTGACGCAAATGCCTCCAGAGTTGCATTGTCACACATAAAAACAGACAGTCAATCTGCTGTGGATGTGGTTAAGTGTGACAGCTCTCCAAGCACTGGGTAAACAATGACTAGTGTGTGTGTGTGTGTGTGTGTGTGTGTGGACAGAGAGAGAGGGAGAGAGCAAAAGATACAGACAGAGATGAGAGAGAGAGAGACAAACAGAGAGCTAGGGTGGCCCTCTCTGTGACACTGACCCTCCATTTGCTTCCAGCTGGTCCTTGTCCATCCTCCCCATTGGCTGGAAGATACGAAGTGGTCGCTGTCAAAGGAAGGGCGGTTGTGCTTGGCTTTCACCCCAGAAGCAGCAGGGTCAGGGTTGCCATGCCCAGAGAGCTTGTGGGTCATGATTATGATGATATGCTCTGATTACCATAGTGCTGTTGCACTTGCATGCGTCAAACGATCAGAATGCATGCATACTTGATGTATGTGCATACGTAGATGTGCACATGTATGATGCTGAACTGTGTTACGTGCTCTCTCTCTCTCTCTCTCTCTCTCTCTCACACACACGCACACCCACGAGTCACGCTGATCTCAAATCTGTGTTCCTCTGTGATAACATCTCCCCACGGCACGTGTCTCACGGTCCAACACTTAAGCCATCATACCTCCGGAGAGAACGTCTCTCTCATCTCTAAGATTTACTTAATCAGAGAGTCTATTCTTAGTCAAGCCACATGCAGCCCAGCAAGCAGGTTCCCGACTAAAGCCCTGTCCGAAACACAGTGCTGACTCGCACATGGACGGAAGTCATACATCACGTTTCACTTGTCGCTGAGTGGATTAGGAGAGGAGGGTTATTAGCAACAGGAGGGACGGCTGCACCGGGTTTCTCCCAGACTACAGAGGGCAGTTCTCTCAGCAGGCTGGCTGTTGTTGTGGCTGAGTTCGCTGATGCAAACCCAACATTACTTTAGTGCGTCACAGGGCCAGTAAGCATGCAGCAGACCCAGCTCAAGTACTGAGTGTTTAACTATGAGCCAGACCTCAGTTTGTCTTAAGAATAACACTGGAGATAGACAAAATGTACATCACTTCCCCCTCCTCTGTTTACACCTCATCTTGTCCCATCTTGTTAAAAAAAAAAGTATGTTTTCTGCCTGGATTTTATCTCTTTACCTTTTCTTTTCTATTATAAATAAAAAATGTAGGGACAAAGCAAAATGTTCTTACATCTATTGTCTGTTGGCTGAGGCACTGACCCTCCTACACTCCTTACTGTCAGTTGCTTATAATGTTTGCAATCTGTTGCACTGCTGTTGCACTCATTGTATTTTGTTCTGGATAAGAGCGTCAGCTAAATGTCGAAAATGTAAAATGTAAATATGTCACATTTATCAATGGACATTTATCTGAAAGACATTTATCAACTTGTTGTACACTAATAGCAGTATTTAACTTTCACAGATATACTTCCCAAATATGAATTAAATGAATCAAAAATATTTGAAAATATTTATTAAAGTACATATGACAAACATAACATTATAACATATATACGTATGTATAATGTAAAAGAAAGTATAAAGGCTATGTTTCTCTTTGAAAGTCAAGAAGGTGACTTTAGAAGTCAGAAAGAGCAATAAAATTACATCTAGAATTCCATTTGGTTATGAACAAAATAAGAGAATAAATATCTTGACATTTAGAAAGGCATTTTTTGCTCAGGAATAGAGGCGACAGTACAGATTTCACTCACTGTGAAGCTGGAAAACAAGAGCGCAAACTCTTTTTAACCCTACTCTACTGCTTCAATGACTGCCAGGTCACTTTCAAAGCACAGTACATTGCTTAGTCAATGTATTTACAGTTTGGTAAGTCACAATAGTAATATATTTAACAGTCATTTCTGTGGTGACTGGTCACTTAGAAAATCTGGATTGAAACAAAATACCTATACAAGTTTAGAGTGGAAAAATATCAGCCATCTTTCATCTTTCAAGCTTTCCTCATAGAGACATCCACAGTAGAAAAGGAATATATCTGAAGAGTCAAAGTGGTGTGCTCAACACCGCGTCATGTGCTACCTTTACACTCATATCTATACAGCTGTATCAGTATAACCAGCCAGTGGTACTGGTAGAGTTCTTTACAAAGTTGCATCGAGTGCATGTTCTAGCAACACATATCGATATGTTAGTATGTATTTAGCTGTATGAATGCAGATTTTGATATGACAGCAGTGGCTACACACACACAGGGGCAGGCTGGCGAACAGGCCAGTTTGGTTCAGTTCAGTTGGCCTCCATTCGAAGCTGCGTCAGGGCAAAGCGAGGCTACGCCGGGAGAGGGGCGTGTCCTAGCCCTCACTGGGCAGAGTCGGAGTCACTGGAGTCCAGGCTGGCCTGTGTGGGAGTGGTGGTGCGGCTGTGATGGGCGGCCGGCGGGCAGTGGAGGGTCTGTGTGCTCCGCCGCAGGTTCTCCAGGGACTGCAGGAAGGAGCGGCGCGCCCTCTCCTCCTCCATCGGCGAGGAGCCCTCCTCCTCCACCTCTGCGATCTCAGCGAAGGTGACGGGCTGGGTCTTGAAGCGAGCCTCGCGGGGTCGGCGGGAGCGGCTCTTGCCCCTGGCCGGGCCCTTGGGGACAGGCAGCTGCTGAGGGAACTCCTCCATGGCCGAGGCCATAAGGTGAGCCGGCAGGACGTGGAAGCCGGAGGCCTCCATGGCCATCTGACGTACGGCAGCCATAGGTGGGAACTGGAGCCCAAACAGGTGTGAAATCGATTCTAGTTGAAACCTAATGTGACCAGGTGTGAACACAACTGGCAAAAACAGTTGATTGCCTCTTTGCACGGCCCAAAGTTTTCCTTCCTTGCTCTTTCTGGTGCCTTGTCTTATTTTGAGAAAAGCCTCTGTCTCAAGAAAGACAATAAAGCAAAGTTCCTTCCAAAGTCAAGACAAGCAAAACACTCCTCAAACCTCTCAAGTCCAGGCAGATTGAAGATCACCAGTCTCAAAGAAACATCTACTGGTAAGGCAGTCTGGTAGGTCTCAGCTCTGCACTCTTCTGTGTGAGCACTTAGTTTCAACTCTGTCGGTGCTCGGTGTCTCTCTCTCTCTCTCTCTCTCTCTCTCTCTGGTTGTTCCTAGTTCTGTGTGAATCTCAGTCTGCTGAAGCTAATGCCACTGACAGACCCGGCACTCTCTTTTATAGCAGCTCACTACCCACTCAACTTCTCTCTCTCCCTCGCTCTCTCTCTCCCTACTCCCTCTTTTTGCCAGGTCCCTCCCACCCCCCTCCTTCCCTCTCAGTCATGGTTCCGGCCTCCATAGCAGTCAGCCAGTCAGAGTCAATCCCCCAAAATAAACATATGAGGAGAGAGAAGGAGAGGGGGGGGGGGGGGGGAGAGACTGAGAGATTCATAGAGAGGGATAGAGAGATTCAGAGAGAGGTGAGAGATTAAGAGAGAGGGAGAGAAGGAGGAGGACTTAGTTAGAAATTCAGAGGGAGTGAGAGGTTCAGAGTGAGTCAGGGAGAGAGGGGTGAGCGGCAGGGAAGAGAGGGGTGAAGAGAGAATGAGAATAGAATTAGAGCAGGGGGAAAAGTGAACCAAACCAAAAGGTTGAGAGACTCAAACTCCATCATTTACGTATCCCAAAATGCAGGATCAAGTCCTTGGGAGAGGCATATTTCCACATAAATAATCCACTGATCAGATTTTGACAAAACTTTAGGGAATGATACATGTCATTGCTCCATTCTGGCATTTTCAAAGATACACTGATTAGCACAAGGGGAAGCACTACATTTGTTTGCTCACCCATGTGTCACACGCAATACCTCAGACACCACTGATCTCATGCTGACAAAAACGCTGCACTCCAGCATTCAAAATGACACTGATTGGCCCAAAGGGGAAACTACAGTTAGAGCTCAAAACTAGGCGACATATTTGTTACTGATTGATCCAGATGAGGACCTCATCATTCATAGGGGACGACATGTTTACTGTTGCCTTCATCATTGCTATTACCTAGGGGTGCACATGAATACAATCACCCTTCCATGGACCACTATTTCTATCTATTGTTTAATATTATCTTATTTACTTTTCTTCTTTTTCTTTTCTTTTCTTTCTACTCTTATCGATCATTACGACAGGAAAATAATACTCACTGGCGGCCACAGTGGCAGATGAAAATTCACTAGCTATTTTTTATATTTTACCAGCCAACTAGATTGTTAGGATTGAATAAGACCTCCAAATGACAGCTGGTTACTTGTCAAAGTGACTGGAGAAGTACACAAACTTTCCAGCCAGAGCGAAAAAAGCATTTGGCTGTTGGATAGTGTAAACTTCCCACTGTAGTTGTCGTTGTCTTTAATCTTTTTGTTCTTTTATTATAAAGCATGTTTCGCATTGCAGTCACTTGAATGAAATGTGTGAATAAAGCGTGACCTGGTGCTTTCCTCCAGATCCCAGCCTGACAGCTGTGTTTGGGGGGAAACATGCGTGGCAGCTCTGCTTACAGTGTACATACTGTGTATACACACGGCAACACAGAGAGATAAACAGGTCAGGAAGTTATGATGGTCCCTGTGTTGGATGCATGCATGCATACAGAGACAGTAAGCATGTGTTGCTATCCTGTGTTGAAGGTGTTATGTGTAGCATTTTAACATCAATAAATCATTTCCACATTAATTTGAGCCATTAGCCTCTACCGGCCTCTACACTGCATTTTACATTGTGAGTCACCAGGCCGGATGTGGTGGGAAATCTGCTGGATTGCTTTACGGCACAAAACAGGAAGAGGATGCTGTTCTTCCAGTGCAAATGGAGCTAAAGCTTTCAGAGTTTTCTTCCAACGTGTTTGACCTATTCACTAAAACCAAAGAGAAAACAAATGAGGAGCGACGTCCGGGAGAGTGACAGGGGCAAATAGAAAAATCCTCTATGTGACAGGAGGCATCGGGGCTTATAGAGGCTACCAATCATCTTGACCATGGTCTCATTTGTTTACAGTAATTAAACCAAGGTATCACAGTTGACAATGATATACTGATATTTATGCTACACGAAGCATCTTTAATATTGTAGACAATTCTTTCTTGAATGTTATACTGTAGGACAAAAAGCTACATCTGTCACATGGAAAATACACACACACCTACACTTAGACACACACACACACACACACACACACACACACACACACACATACACAAACACACATTCTTGCAATCTGACACACATGGTAAATGTCAGAGACAACCCACATGTTCAGTGGAAGCGTGAAATCAAAAGGCATGTTTTCACTCTTGTACTGGTAAATGAATGGGAGGCTCAACTATAAGCTCTGGTTAATGATCAGCAGAAGAACAATCATTATTATTTTATTGTATTTTCTTGAAAAGACCTTATTTCTCTGTAATTGAAATCAGTCTGACAATACTTACTATAATATACACTACAATTTTTTATTTTAAGGATTTATATCAGCCGAAAAAGTGGACAGATAACACAACAAATAAAAGAGTGAATAAACTCTTTTAGTTTTGGTTAACCCTGCACTGCATCACTACTGATTTATGTGGGGACAGTGAGACAAATGAGAATTCATTTGTGTTTAATTTTTGGGTTTGTCCTAAATTGAAATATCCACCCACTACTGAATATTATTGACATTATTAATAGCCTCAATTGACTCGGTTACTTTCAAATTATTAACATTTTAGGTTTTGTAATCATCTGTATATTGATCAATCAGTATGGGGAAACATTTTGTTTCTTAAATACATACTGTATATAGCCTGAATGAGCTTTTCAAATGCATATAAGTAAGTAAGTAAGTAAGTAAGTAAAATTTTATTTATATAGCACATTTCCTACACAGGGAAAGTCAATGTGCTTCACATAAAAGCAAAACTTGAACAAGGAAAACTATAATTACAAATACAATAAAAATAAACACATTACAAAAGCTACTAATACGCTTTAGAAAACAGGAAAGATTTGAGTCGCTGTGTATATGATAGGTGACGGAGCAGGGTGACAGATGGGTCAGTGACGGCCTCCAGGCCCCTCTCATATATAGTCAAAGTCACAGTAGGCAAGGCAACACACACACAAACACCAGAAACTCATGGCAACCCCGGTGTCATCCAAGTCAACTCATCACATCATCTCGACCGCAACCGTAATGTCTAAATTTATCTTGCATCGCTGATGATGGCGGCATGTCAGATTTGCAGGGGCTGAGGTGACATGTTTTATGGCTGTGTTCACACTGCAGCTGACAGTCTCCCAGCTCTGAATTCTCCCCCTCACATTTGACAGAGATCTGATTTTTGATCCGTGTGAACAGGATCGCGAGGCGTGCTCCCGACATGTGACTTGTATTGGACTGCTCAAATTGGAACCTATTGGAATCAATAAATAAATCTTAAGTCATTCACGTGGGACAACTGTCATAATTGTGACA